>NW_028295116.1:0-190000 GCF_964341445.2 Mesoplodon mirus | reverse complement strand
GGTCAACTTTCTTCATTCTTTCTTTATTAAGCATTATTCTATTTTGCTCCATCTTGTAATTATAATATAGTAACTGTGTAACTTTCTACTAAGTGGATATTTCCTAAACTGTTTTCCTATTGTTAACAATTAAAGGTGTTTCCAATTTTTTGTTATTACAAATGACATGACAATGAGCATCTTTATATAATAATTTTCTGGATTATAAATTATTTATTGGCATAAGCTTCCAGAATTAGAATTAATGTGTAAAAAGCTATTAACATTTTTATCTTGCTAGACATTGCCAAATTACTTGTCAAAAGATGGAAGCAAATTATATTGTAAAAATCTTTGCCAACGGAAGACATTATATGTAATTTTTGATTTTGCTAAATTAATAAGTTGGAAACCTATGTTCCATTTCTTTGAATTCTTTGATAACAGAGTGCTGCTGGAGACTGGGAGGGCAGCCATGTCCGTGAAGGCTCCCCAGAGTTGGAGCGGGGAAGTGGAAAAAGGTCAAAAAAAAATACGAATTGTATTTTCCCTCCATTGTTATCTCTCACTCTCTTCTGCCTCTGTGTAACTTATATCCAGGTAGCTGGAGAAAAATCATGTGGCAGGGCAAATTGGTATTCCAATAAATTAATAATCACCAGCTTCAAATGGATTTTCAAGACTGGAAATATTGCTCTGACTTACAGTAAGCTCTTTCTATTTATCCTTAAGGACTATTTTCTTAGAAGCTTTACTTAACCTCCATCCTCTCTACTTCCTTCACTCTGAGCTGGTGAGGTGCTTCATAACTCATTAAGAACACAGAGGTCAGTAAATAGTCCACTGCCAAATCCATTAATTCATTAGCATTTGCGTTGACCTTTGTATTCCCTTTTACTACAGGAGTGAAAGTTACAAGGCCGTGTGCACTACAGACAGAATTTCATTCTCCCTCATCTTCTCAAGTACTTCACAGCCCTGCATTTTCTACAGCCCATCTACTCCTTATGAAGGATTCTTGCCAAAGTTCAACCTCATTCTAGACTAGTAACTCCACCTTAAAATGTTAAAAACTATACGTGTAACATGAAAGCCTCCCTCCTCCCCTAATCCCTGCGTATCTTCTTTAGCCAATTCATGTCTGAACTTTTCAAAATTGTTATCTTCATATATTGTTTCCATTTCCTCATGTCCCATTTACTCTATAATTTCCATCCATCTGACTTCTCTCACCGTAATCTCACTGCCCACTGTCCTGAAATTTTACTTATGAAGGTCACCAGCGATCCCCATGTCAGTATAGCCAATGAATAGTTTTTGTCCTATTTCTAGGCTCTTTCCTTCTTTAAAAAGGAAAAAGAATTAGAAACACAAAAACCATTTTTTTCTTCTATGCTTTTACACTCTCATCATCTTCTGTCTTGGTATATTTTATTGGCTTTCTGTGTTTAATCTGCTTTCTAACATTCTACTAGTTTCCTTTATCTTCAGTGGAATAAACCAGTATATGAAGGATTATTCTCAACAGGTAGTTCTCATAATAACGGTTCTAGTAGCAGCAGTCAACACTCTGTGATGCTTATCACGTGCCAGACACTATCCTAAGACACCGTTTAAATCCATATATATAGACACACACACACACACATATATGAGGGTTTCCTCACAGGCCTATGAAATAAGCCTATTATTATACCCATGTTACAAATGAGAAAACTGAGGCAATGAGAGGCCAAGGTCACATGATCAGTACTTGGTGAAGCCCCGCCTGAGTTAATGCTGGAACTTTAGAGTAGACAAGTTCATAATGTCTCACAGATTGGCCTTAAATGTGAGCAACATTTAATTAATGACTTGTGAAGTATCAGAAAATAATGGAACATTTTAAATTGATTGGGAACTACTAAGTCATGTATCAGTAACTAAGAAGGACTCTTATTGAATGAAATTATTTTTCATTATTCTTTTGAAAGGAGAATATTCTTGTGTTAGTGTTTCAGTTTTTTTTCATTCACATATTTATTCATTTATTAGACACACATTTCCTACACACCTTCTATGTGCCAGTGTCTGCTGCAAGCCTTGGAAGATTCAGTGGTGAGCAAAAAATTACAAAGTCCTTGCTCTTAAGCAAATGTCCAGTGGTGGAGGAAGACAGAGTAAACATGTAAATAAATTTTGTACAGAGACAGAAATACGACTGGACAATGGGACGGAGAGGCAGTGAGGAGGCAGGTCTCTTTGGTCAAGATAGTAGTGGTGGCGTTTGAACCGAGACCTTAATGATCAGAGGGAAATTGGTCTGGGTAGAAGGATTAGCCAATCTAAAGCCGGGAGAGCAAGAAGTAGAGCTTGTTGCATCTGAGGGACTGAAAAAGACAACTGTGCCTCGAACCCCATGAAGGTCAGGGAAAGATGTAGTAAGTGACCAGAGCCCATGGTCCCTGTGAGCCTGGCTAAGTAGCTGAAAATTTAATCTCTTTACAATAGACAGCCTTTAGAGGTCAGAAGCAGTGCAATAATAGCATCTGATTTGTGCTTTTTAAAAGACTACTTTGACTGCTGAGTGTCCTACAAAAGCAAAATACTTGTGTCTCTATGAAGTGCAGATAGTAAATTTTACAAAGCCCAATGAGCTCCTAAGCAGTTGGTTTACTAAGTGTAATCATTTATCTTAACTAGACTTCATTAATATAAGCTTGGTGACCTTGAGGCCCTGGGACATATTAGATTAGGGAAACCCAACTATTTTCAAATAGTGTGATTTGAAAAATTCTCAAAATTGTTGGGGTTCAGGAAGATTATTTTATTGCTGGGCCTGGATGGGAAGTTTAGAATAAGAAAAGAAAGTATGATGGCTGGCTTCCATCTATTCTCCCTTTCTGTGGGAGGAATATTGATGGGGTGACTACTTTGCTGTTGACCCAATGCTTAAATTTCAGAGCTAGTTCAATCCAGTAAATATTTGCTGAACAACTATTATATGTTAGGCACCTAGCTGAAACTGGGAATATAAAGAGAATAATTAATAATAAAAGCAGGTATTACTAACAAGAGACAGGCACTGTGCTAATGCTTAACATGCACCATCTCAAGTTACATTAATTTACACACTAACCATATGAGGTAGATGCATTTATTATACCATTTTCCGGGTGAGAAATCTAATCCCTTTAAGGATTAAGTTACTTCTCCAAGGTTACACAGCTAGTTAGGGGCATAGGCAGGATTTGAACGCAGGTCTGGTATCAGCACCAATTCTCTTAGCCATTATGCTCTATAAGGACCTTACTTGAGAAGTTCAGGATTATACATATATGGGTACAACCAACCCTAAGACCATCTGGCAAAACTGGCTGCTTGAGAAGTCCTGGATTTATGTAAGATGCTCTTGGAATGGAGAAGATCGTGAAGGAGGGTCCCCAAAACACACTCTCTATACTAAGGGACAACAGAAGAGAAAAAGAATTAGCCTACAGCAGTATGATATTGAGGACCAAGAAACAGTGTTTTTCTCTTTTGTGAATAGTTATTAAATTATTTCTACTTCAAAATATCAGAAAGAAATCACAGTACTATGGACAGTTTGCAGAGCCACCCTATCTTAGCGTGAATCCTGGCAGGTGTAGAGTTCATGGTATGACCCTGGCACCTAAGTGTAGTTAAGTAAGCTTTCATTTTTCTTTAGCCTTAAAGCAAAGTAGCTTTCTGATAGGTATAATTTAGGAAAGTCTTCAAAGAAAATATTTAAAGTCCACTATCTCAGAGAAAAGCAATTTTGCAAAAGATCTATCAGCAAAAGCAAGGCCAAACACACCAATTATTTAGTGAGACTTATGTGGTTATATCATTGCTCATGTTGTTTCTTTATGCATTTACCTGGAAGAAGGCTTTTAATGTTCAACAATTCTCAAAGAGATAAAGACCCACACTGATGTGTCAGAAAGAGCTTTGCCCTGGAATTAGATCAGTTTAGGCTTGGCTACTTACTAGAATTAGGTAACATTCTTAATCTTTCTGAACCTGTTTCCTATCTGCAAATAGGGATAACACTATCTATTACAGAGGGATGTGGTTAAATTAAATGACACATGTAAATGAAATATATCCTTCCAGACTGAGAACATACCTAGTAAATGTTAAGTGATCTGCAAATATTCTGCTTTCTTGAGATGGATGAAACCTGTTATCATGTTCTTAACCAATGGTCTAAATATCAAGACAATATTTAGTTAAAAGTTATATTTGTTCTTTCACTGTCCATCTGCATTTTAACATATTCTAACATATTCTCCTTGATCAATTGTGTCAATATTAGTAACATTTGTCATTTAAGCTATTACTGTTCATATGTTTAAAATATTTCAATGCGATATAAGTCATTACTCAAAGGGATGCCTAGCTGGCTTTGTCAAAGATTTACTTTAAGTAAAAATGAAAGACACATTTTTCATTTTCACCAAGCTTTATTGAACAGTGTATTCATTAACTGTATGAACTTTGTGGCCAACCCAATACAGTAGCCAAGACATGGAAACAACCTCAGTGATTTTTGTGGATGAATGGATGAAGAAAATGGGGTGCATACAACCTACTATTATTCAGCCGTGATAAAGAAGGAAATCTGGCTATTTGTGACCACATGGGTGGATTTGGGGGGCATTATGCTAAATGAAATGTCAGACAGAGAAAGATAAATACTTTAGGATCTCATATGTGAAATCTAAAATACTGAACTCACGATAGAAAGAATGGAATGATGGTTGCCAGAGCTGGGGGCTGGAGGTGAGGAAAATGAGTGAAGATGATCAAAAGATAAAAACTTCTCGTTATAAGATAAGTGAGTAATCGTGATGTCATGTACAGCTTGGTCGCTACAGTTAACAATACCGTATTTTATGTTTGAAAGTTGCTAAGAGAGTAGATCTTGAAAGTTCTCATCACAAAAATAAAATTTGTAATTATGTGAATTAAGGTTAACTAAACTTATTGTGGTAGTCATTTCACACTATATATATATATATCAATCATCACATTGTACACCTTGGACAGATACAATATTATATATCAATTCAATCTCAATAAAACTGGAAAAATCTCATTTATAGTTTAGCATAAATATATCAAATGGGTTTCTTGACAAGATTAATAATAACTATAGATAAAAGGAAATAAGATATTGTTGTTGCTGTTGTTTGCTTTTCCAGAGTGCAAAACACTAAAAAGGGGGGAGGTGAGTATGGGCTTGCAAATGCTGCTTCATGGGCCCTAATGCTATGATACAGACATTTAGTCCAGATCTGAAAGAGAACTTGAGTCATTTCAACAAATCTGCAAAACAGTCATGTTCAAACATGAAGAGATATCAGTAAGTTCTTTTTCACACTGCAAGACATCTGCCTTCAGCTTTCAGCAAAACCTCAGTTTTTGGGTTATGAGGGTAACAGTTCTTAAGCAAGCAGCACAATGCTTCCACCAGTGCTTTCTCCCTATGATGAATAAGTTTTCAGTCTCCCCACCAGTGCTCATCCCTTCTCCCCTTAATGTCTTGGCCAAAATTCAACCATCAGCCCAGAAAACTCCTTCCCAGTTTCACTGACTGTACGTGACCACGTTATTTCAATCACCTTGGCACATTTATATTACCTACTTCCTAAGGTAGGTATTATATACATGAGATTTTAAATAAAAGAATGCCTGTAAAGTACTTAATGCCCAACTCCTAGCACAATATGAATATTCCGTAACTGCTGACCAGCATTATTATTATATCATTTACATGAAAACTAACCTGTACTTTCTTTCACACACCCATGTTCTTTGTCCCCAACTGGGGTAAAGGAAATAAATGAACATTTATTGATTATCTACAGTGAGAGTATAGAATGCAGTGTAGGCTATAGAATTAGTGGTGTTCAAGACTGAAACTGACCTGGATTTGAATTCCAGACCTCTCACTTACTTAGACTTTACGACGCCTCAGTTCCCTTACTGATAATTAGAGATAATAGACATTTTCAGGGGCCACGGTAAGGATTAAAAATATTATAATGTTTGGATCCAGAAAGGGCATTCATTACCTCATTTAATGTAAACTCTGATTGAGTTTTGAGAATCTGATAACGGCTCTGCATCCTTTTGCTATTTGCTAACTATTCATAGCATTTTGCATATAATTCCAGGGCTTTGCTAATATGAAAATCAATCAAAGGCACAAAGAACTCAGAGAAATTGTTATGGGGCAAGAATTAGAATTCTTCTTGAAATACAGACTATCATCCTGGAGAAGAAAGAACAACATTTTAATGGGGTCAAATTTGGGTCAAAACTATGCACTTCCATAATGGTGTTTCTACCAGGTCTTGATTTGACTGGGATTGAAATTTCTGACATTACTGTCCCCATCACAGACTTGAAAACCTGGCAGACAATCAAGTGCAACCTACAGTTAAAGGTCGCTCATCTAAAAAAAAAAATGGGTATGTTACTACCATTCTGACAAGAGCGTTATGAAGATTAAGAAAAAGCACAAATAAACTCTCCTAACACCTGACAGCCAAGTAATACATCTTTCAGCTCTTTCAATTCTTTTTCCTTCTTACCTGCCTTATTTCCTTCCTTGCTCTGAGTTCTCACTGTGTTTCATGTCCCACAATGCTGAAGTCATTGTAATGCTTTTACTCAGAAATCTCACTTAACATTTAGCATAGTAAATAAGAAAGCCTAAGAAGTGATTGAGGTAAACTGCCATTATTACATCATTCTGATAACCTGATTTGTCCAGAAATGTAACTATGTGATTCTCCTTTACTTCTAGTTGCTCACCATTCATGGGCACAAATTGAGTGTATATCAGATATATTAAATTCCTGCAAAATTCTCTGTGGTGTGATTTGGGGTTCTATTTGTGTACCACAGCTTTCCTAAAACTAAACTATTATCATTTCTACTCCTCTTCTGTCTGAAAATCCTCAAAACATAATTTCTAATTAATAGTTATACTAATTGGCATTATAGTCATTCTTTTTTGCTTTTTCTCTGATTATAAGTATCTTCTGACGCTTAAGTCAATCAAATGGGTTCTCTACATATGAGGAAGTTCAAAGAGGAAAGTAGGAGGAGTAGGGTAAGAAGACATTCACACATAGAATTAGTGGAAGCCTTAGCAGTAACAAAGCTCGTGAAATTAGAGCTAATTAATTAGCAGTCAGGAAAATTTCATCATGTGTTGTCATTAATTGGTCAACGAGGGTAATTAGGCTTACAAACAATAGAAAGCAAAGAATGGAAAATCTATTGTTTCTGCCAGCTTCTCCTGCTTGTTATAAGCGTAATTTTCTCCTAGTTTATGAAACAATAACAGTTTGGTATTAGAATTTAAATGCCATCACTATAAGATATGGAGATATGTGAAGCCTACTACACTTGCTTCGTAAACTAGTAGTATAGCATCATAAATTCCACAGTAGAATGACTTAGTTGAAAGATAAAATTCATGCGGAGTACACTATTTGTTTAAACTTCAAAAGAATCAAAAAGGATTGCTATATCTTGGCACACTGTTCTTTGTAGAATATGTTAGAGCCGGCCTTTTTTTGATTTAGAGCTACTGTTCTGTAGAGAACACTTTTTTCATATTCATAATCATCAGGCAAATCAAGGATCTGACTTCCTTAGAATCAGTAAGTGTTTTTTTCCTCACTTCTTAACAAAGAACAGAACAGCTGATAAGAAAACTAAAATACCTCTTTTTATTGATGTATAGATGATTTACGATATTATATTAGTTTCAGGTGTACAACATAGTGATTCAATATTTTTATAGATTATACTACATTTAATTATTATAAAATGATGGCTATATTTCCCTGTGCTGAACAATAAAATCCCTCTTTTGTTAAAAAAAATAGCAAATGATGGAATGTTAGAAAATTAATTTATTTCCCATGAATAATGATCAATAACTATGGGACACTGGCCCATGTAAATTAAGAGGCTTCTTTTTCCATGTGATTCTGAATACAAAATGTATCCATATTCAGGAATCGTTTTCAAAGTGAATTTGTTTTGGTACCTTAATAATCATAATGGGTAGTAACATCAATTTGTTTTAACACTTATGTAGATAAGTGTTGAATATAAAATGATAAAACGTAGGGTCTTTTCACTTTTTAATTTTAACTCTGTATATGAGACAAAGAAAACGAACTGCTTTCTATCATACTGTAGTTTTTGCTCAACTACTACGACCAAAATCCTTGAAAGAGAGAATTACCTGTTTGTGTCCTTTCAGAACAACCCCCTTGCATACCAGGGCCATAAAAAAACAATAGCCTTGGGCTTCCCTGGTGGCACAGTGGTTGACAGTCCGCCTGCCGATGCAGGGGACACGGGTTCGTGCCCCGGTCCGGGAAGATCCCACATGCCGCAGACCGGCTGGGCCCGTGAGCCATGGCCGCTGAGCCTGCGCGTCCGGAGCCTGTGCTCCGCAATGGGAGAGGCCACAACAGTGAGAGGCCCACGTACCACAAAAAAAAAAAAAAAAAAAACAAAACAATAGCCTTGAGAGACCATTCAAGGAAATCATTGTTATTGATTCATCCCTCAAATAGGACCCAATTGAGCAACAAAGTGATGCTGAAGTTTATCGTTTCTTCTCAGTGAATTTATAACTCTGGAAGATTTAAATGTCTTTTCCTAGATGACAGAGGTGGCTTCTATACACATACACAACGGACACATACACACAAATAACATCCTCATATCCATTTTACATCTGTTATTCCACTCTGAATTCTCCCTGCCATTAACCAACTCAAATGCCACATTATTCAACTCCTTTCCCTTGCTGGTTGGATTGGGTTCAGGAAACAGGGAGTAATTTTAATGTCCTCTTTAGTAAACCTACACCCTATTCATGAACTAAGAGGAAGTAGTTTTGGTTTCTATTTTCTGGTATCTTGAGCCTTTCGTATGATTGCATCTCTCCAACTATATAGCTTGCAGAATTAGTATTATGACTAGAGATGCAGAAAAGTTTTGATGCCTAAAAATGTCTTCTCATCTACTAACTGATGGTTGGCACTCAACTCTCATCCCTTTATCTCGGAATCTCATCCCTTTAGCTTAAATCTTTTTTTCCCATTAAAATTCAAATACTGGTTGTGCTTTAAGATCGTAGTCATTTCTACCTCAGCCTGAATGATCCAAAAGCAAGTTTTGATGATGTGCAAGAGGGAAGAGAACTTGAGGGCAGAAGTGTTCTGCAGAGGGTATCAGGGAATAGAGAAGACAGAGCAATAAATAGACTCACAGGGGAAACTCAGAAAGTGGAGCTTGATGAAACAAGCAAACATCACGGTTTTGCTAAGGTCTATTCTAATTAATTGTTATTCGTGTGTAAAAGTTTGCCTAAAAAGCAGAACCTATGAGTGATTTGTGTCCCTGCATATTACGGATGTATAATATAATTCAAACAGTGCAAGGAACACACAGATTACCACATGGCCTCAGCCATGCTCCATTTTGTAGTCTGCCCACTTTGAGCATCAGAAAATGGATTGTAGAAATCTGGTTCATCTTATTTTAAATTTCTCATTCCCCAAATTTGAAATAGTATTTATTTAAAAACTAGGCTCTTTATAAAGATCGCAAAAACACTATAAAGTATTCATTGAAAAGAACCTAACATTTACTACTGTAGTACATTATGTACAATTTATTGACTATTTCTACTGAATATACATTTATGTATTACATAATCTAACATTTATATTAAGTATAACTATAATATGATTCTTGTGTCAACCTTGACAAAGCTGGTGAAATCCTCTGCTACAAAAATATGTCTCTGCCTTCTATTTTTGTTTCAGTATTAGTTTCCACATTTGCCAGCAAGATACTTTTCATCCTACTAAACTAATAGGCCACTTAGTCGAATACTGGATAAAATACAAATTGCAGAGAATTCTCCATTTTTGTTTATAATTTTAAAAATTTCAACTAAAAGTGCAAAGCTTTTATCAGTTTCTGTAGCTTGCTCTCTTCCTAAACCTACTTGCTTCTTCCATCAATATTTAAGTTTCTGGTTTTAAATCACTGTGACTCTCCTTTAATGTGTTCTCTGTTAAAGGCTTTCTCTCCCTTTAGAATTGTTAGTGGAAGTGGTATTTTTGTGGGAAGAAAACTGCATCTTCTCTACTACTCAGCTGTCAGGACTACAGAGCTACATCCTCAGTTGTATAATCAAAAACCTGGCCTGGCATCAACTAGTGAGATTAAAAACCACTTTTTCAAATTCCTTGCAATTAAAATATTTACATCAACTTCTCTTGGTTTTAACAATAGCATATAGAACCCAGTGTGGGTGTGGCTCATGATTCTGCTTCTCTGACTCATGATCTTAGACTTCTTGCTTCCAACTTCCTAATGAATGTGCCCTTTAGCAATTGCTGGGGGCCAGGTTTGTTTACTGCTACTCCTTTCCAACAGTTCAAGGCCATGAGGCATCTCTTGAATGTATTTCTTTGCTACAAAGTATTTCTCTCCCCTGCCCTCACCCCACTCTCAGGTTCTGTTGCTTATTTAAGATTTGCATCTGTAAAGAGTCCTTTGGGTTTGTTTCCTTGGTGGACTGGCTGTCTTCCAAGATTTTGTTGTTAATATCGTCTGACATTTTAAAGATGACCTTTCGGTGTTGTTATAAAACTTCTCAAGGAAAGGAAAACAGAAGTGCTCATCTAACCCTCTTCTAAAGACTATGCAAAAAAGCCAGTTGTTTTAAAACATTATGGCTGGTGATATAAATGCCTGCAGCATATTATATCTACACCTGCATGTTTTTAACTTCCAGAAACTAAAAATCACCTCTGCAACATGCAATCAGCCATGAAGAAAGAAAGAAACAAACAAAAACCCAGTATTGAAAATTTTCTGCCTGATACTTGAATGTATTGGCGAACAAGCCTGCTACTTCTAGTATTTACATAAAGACAGTAGTCAAATAACCAATGCAGTCAAACAAACAATTCTTCTGTGAGAAAAAAGAATGATGCTACTTAAGAGTTGATGGACATGAACTTCAGGAATTTTAGAGCTGAAAATAATCTTGGAGGCCTCCTTTTAGAGATGAGGAATATGAGGTCTATGGTGGTTAAGTGAATTGTCCAAGCCAGAGATGGGACTAGGGTCAAAGTTGAGGTCTTCTGCCAGGATGTTGAGCTTACTCTTTGAACTTGCTGGGTGTTTACATATTGCATCAACAGAGCCCAAATGTACTGGATTTTCTTCCATTTACTAATAGAAGGAAGTTAGTGCCTTTACAGGTATTGTTGTATAAAATCAGCCCATTCAGCCAAAAATTAGTCAATCTAGGAGTCCCAAAGAGACAATGCTTTGCAGGCTTTTTCTTTTCTTTTCTTTTCTTTTTTTTTCCACTGGAAATGGGAATTAGATAGATAATGCATGTTTGTGTGTATGTATGTATACATATATATATATATATATATATACACTTATATCTTGTTCAAATTTAAAAGAATACAATTTTTATAGTCTACTTATGTATGACATAAAAATAGAACATCGTTAATCAAATACATTTGCAGTATTTATTTTTGTAAGTAACTTCCTTTCTTTATATATCTATACAGTTTTAAAGATAATGGGACGACACAGAAATATTATTCATTTTCAAGCTAACACTGATAAATAATGTTTTGTAAGTGCCCTAAATTATGTAAAGACTAAAAGTTCCATTGTTCTATCTATCCTATGGAAAGTGGTTGATGTTTAGCTATGAAATAATGTATCAATCTCAGGAAACAATTCTTAGGTTAAAAAACTCATTTTCCCTATGATGTCCTTTCACAAAGATTTAATTCAAAGAATTTGCCTTTGTAAGATCTCCATCACTTTTCACCATTGTTCCCATGCATGTTCCTGTTAAGAGTGCCTGATTCTGTTGCTAAGCAACCTTGCAGTCTTGTTGGGTCATGATGGTGAACTAATAATTATTTAAAATGTGTGTTTGGATAGGGTCTTTTAAAGAATATCGTGATACTTTTGTGTAAGAGGCTGGGTAAGAGGGTTCTTCATTTCAACTTACAGTTGTACAGGAATATAAGTGATAGAATGATGTTTTCCAGAAGAGGTGGAAGAATGCCAAGAGTACACTAAAAAGCACTAGCTCTTACTTCCTCCTGTTATGCTTTGTTTCTAGAAAAGGGTAAAAGTCAGTCAGATGACAAGTCAAGAAATTTAGCAAAGGATTTCAAAGAAATAAGAGGAACATCAATATTCCTTTTATTGACTAGATTAAATTATTATGTTTTTCCTCCTCATCCCAAATTCTTAACAAAAATTGTCAAGCCATATTATGTTGAAAAATAAGTCCCATGTAAGCGAGACATGGGTATTTGAATTTTATCAGGCTTCCAGATAAAACTAAATTGTTGATTAAATCCTCTCCATCCTGCTTGCTCTTGTCCCAGACATCCCTCTCCAGTTCAGGAATATCCTCCTTTAAATAGCTTATTTAACCATACGGGACTGATGCCAGTAGCCTTAATATTTTCTGTACGGTATACTGGGATATATAAGGGGACTACCATCATATCTCTAGCATGTAGTGAGAGTTGGTAAATAGCATTCCCAGTGTGTATCTGGAAAAACAAAAAGGTTGTTCCTTTAAACAATCTTTTTTGGTGATAAAGCAAAGAATCAAAGGTATTTCATTACTAAAGAATCAGAGAATGTCCTAACTCTAAGAGAAGAGCACTTCTAACGTCATCTCAATATCCATCCAATCCAGAAGCAGAGCTGATGGTGCCACCAAGAGACAGAGTCTCCTTGTGGTGACACCACCTTCAAAAGTTTTGGAAGGTACCCCCAAACATCACCCGTTTTCTTTACACCCTTGCTTGTCTCTAGTATTTAAAGATACATCTGATACTTATTGATTCTATTTATATTTTGAGGGTGATCCCTTCTTAGGGATATCATCTCATATGCAAAGTTAAAAGTATTGATCATTTTTCCCTCCTAAACTTAAACTATTATAATTTATGTTTAAGGCAGCCAAGTTTAATAGCTTTATGACTTGGGGCCATAAAGGTGAGTGTTTCAATCTTGGTTCACTGTTCTGTAGGTGGTATATGGCCACTCCAGGAATCAGTTTTCTTACTTATAAAATAGGGTTTGCAGTGCTTTCTTCACAGATAAACGATTCAATTTGATATGCTAACATAGTGTCTACCATATAGTGTACATTAAATGTGAGCCCTCTTTCCTATCTCCACTGGGTGTGGCCAACTTCTAGTTTTCTAGGAGTTACTGGAAAATTTCACACCTTCTAGGAATATATGGCTTCTGATCATATTCCCTTACCATCTTCATTTTACTAAACTAAAGACTCTTAATTTTTTTGTAATTCCCACATTCTTATTTCCTATCTCAGCTACTTTTCTGTTAATTTTATAGAATTCAGTTTATTTTAGCAGGCATTCATTGAGGTAAGGGGAATTACAGTAGGTCCTATGGTTACAAATGTAAACAGGATCCCTGTTCTCAGGTACCTTACAGTCTAGTGTCAAGAGTAGTAAACAGACAAAAAATTGCAATTTGACCCGATAAATTATGTGATATTGGTAAGCCTGTGACAACACAAGTGAAAGACCTAAATCAGATTAGGGAGGATGGGAAATTAAAGGTAAAGGAGCTGGTCGTACTTGTAGGCTTTTCTCTAGAGTTGGCAAACATCTGCACCTGTGTTCAAGGTTTAGATTGACCAAGACAGCCTTAACATTCCTTTCAGCTTAATAAAACTTTAGACAGGTTTCTTCCTGACTTATAGGCCCTTGACCTCCCCTTATTTAGAACATTTACTCTAAAAAACATGCAAATTCTTTTTTCACCCCTTTGACATGTAAATCTTCTTCTAGTAATCTTGCCAGATTTACAACCCAGGAATGTCTTTCTCACGGACATGGGAGCCATTTTTCGAAATGTAATCATCAAGAAAGATAGCACCGCATTCTCTGTGGGAGGGCAAGAGTCTAACTTCAATAAGTGCTGATTACCAAACACAGATGGCCTAATCACATTAACCAGTCTCCTCCTAATGTCCTCCAGTACCAGTCCACTAGCTCACTCCAGAATTGATAAACTGTCCCACCTTTTGTTTCAGCAGAGTTTAGTCCAATCTCTCTCTCCAACTGCAATCGTTTTCAATCAACTTTCCCTTGCCTGTTTAAGTCTGTCCTTGGACAGGATGCATCCAGGTTGTGTACAAGGGGAAAAAACGGATTTTTGCCCAATAATCTACTCACTGATGCCTGGCACTTGGTCAACTTTTGTAATTGCTGATTAAAATAAGTCCATCATGTCAATGTCTAGGGGGAAATGTTTTCAATGGCTCTAAACACTTGGAGCAGTGATAAATGAAATCTCTGAGTTCACCATCTTCTAACTGGAACTAGAATTATTTTTCCAAAAATATATTGCTTTACACTTATGCACAAAATGAGTCTCTGCCTCAAAGAGACTCTGAGCAGGCTCAAGTATCCACTCGTCCTAATAGCTTTATACTCATTCTTTTGGTATTTCAATTATCTCAAGTGTTCAGAATCATGAATAAAGTTGGGAGCAATTTGTGAGGATGTTAATCAAGTATAAATTACTCAACAAGGGCTCCCCTTATTATACTCTCCATGAAGCTCTCTAGAGGATCAGCTCAGGTACTGGCCTCAGGCACAGTCTAGATTGAGAGAGGATTTCAAATAATTGATGGTTTTAGCCAAAATTTTGAATTCTAAAAATGGATGGAAATTTGGAAATTCTAAATCAATCATAGCAAATTACAAATTATCATCAAGAAAGACTGCATAATAAAAATTTCTAAAGGTTACTGTAGAAATTAAGCTTAAATTCAAATTTAATTCTAAGGTAAATAAAAATATGTATTCCATTTTCTTTTTTCATTATAAAATTTATAAAACCAGAATTTTCCTTCTAATGTGCACATTCGGTGTACTTGCTTTTTATTTCCAAAAAAAGTTTCCCTAACTTAAGGACATATACAACATATGGTACCTTAGAATTAAGGAAATATGGGAGAATGATTTTGATTACCTCCTCATGCTACATGAAAATTCATTACTTCAAACTTTCTTGAACAGTTTTTTTAAAAGATGCCAGTTACCTAACTCATACAAACACCCATATACATATGTACATCTTTCTTGTTGGGGAACAGACTTATATTAGTGTAAATAAGTGGTCATTAAAGTTAATGTGTTCCTTTTATATAGTTATAATTTAAGATATAGTAGAAATTCATTTGAATATGATATATACCTTTTTAAAATATATTAGAGACTTATAGAACCACCTCACAGTGACTATATTTGTCCATTATGAGGTTTAGAATATACTTTACTACTTAAATGAGTTGAGTATGATATTTTATCATTATACCTTTGCTTTTATCATATATTGTGGATGTAGAGTCTTTGGTCAGAAACATACCCTCTATATTATAAAAACATCATTATAGAAAAATGTAGTATTCTTTTAATATATAATTTAACATGAAACTAGGACAGATTTTCAGCAAAAGAAGGGAGCTGCATATAGTTGGCTTTTACTGGCAGGCCTCTTTCTGCCCAGTAATTACCCAGTCTTTACATACATGTTACAGTTAGTTCAGTGCTTTTAAGGAAATCCAGCTTTCTTTGCTCTCTGATCTTTTCTTCTCACAAAATACTTAGCAAACACATAGCTATTAGCTCCATAGGAATTGGTTGTATACATCAGTATTTTTCACAAGCCCACTTAACCAAGGTACCAAGTAATTTGACTAGAATCCAAACCACATCAGTTGAAGAGCTAAGTGTGCAAAAAATCCTGTAACACACTAGATTCCAATGAGCCACAGTTTTATTAACACTGCATGACTTAGCAAACTCAGATGGGGTCTTTGGGTCTTTATGTTGAGTTTCTTTAACTGGCAAATGCTTAAGAGCACACTTTATTTATTGATTGATTGATTGATTAAAGAATCATCTTTTTTTTAAATTTATTTATTTTTGGCTGTGTTGGATCTTCGTTGCTTGCTGCACGTGGACTTTCTCTAGTTGCGGGGAGTGGGGGCTACTCTTCGTTGTGGTGCGCGGGCTTCTCATTGCGGTGCCTCTCTTGTTGCAGAGCACGGGCTCTAGGCAGGTGGGCATCAGTAGTTGTGGCGCATGGGCTTAGTTGCTCCACGGCATGTGGGATCCTCCCGGACCAGGGCTCGAACCTGTGTCCCCTGCATTGACAGGCGGATTCTTAACCACTGCGCCACCAGGGAAGTCCCTAACAGCCCACTTTAAATGCAGTTACACAATGACATCATGATAAGAAATGCTATAGGAATATAGGCATAGAAAAAAAATTATCATCACTCACATATGCCCTGAGCATTTTCTGCTGGAGAATCTGAACTTCATAATGAGGGTACTAATATATTACCTGCTTCTGATAGTAAGTTCTTATCACTTGAGAAATATCATTAAACGTTATATCTCTGCAGCTTAATCCTTCTTAACCTGAAATATACCTTTAGAAATAATATTTTAACAGTTTGAGAAAATTCAGCTATTACATAGCTATTTACCTAAATATTTACGTGAGATAATTATGAAAGCATTCTATTAATAATTTTTTGAAGACATTGTAATAACAATTTAGTCTTAGAATTTTAGAAAAAAAAATAAACCAATAAAGGTACTTCTTCTGGTTCAAACTGTACAAATGAAAATTCTGAAGCTAAGTAAATTGGGCAAAGTATGTTGCTGTTTCATAAGTTAATGAAAGTAAATTTATTTATTAAATTTTTCTTTATTTATAGTTTCATGGGTTTATAACACATAAGGTTCATGTGTATAATATTATATTTTGACATTTATATAAACTACAGTGTGCTCACCACCAAAAGGTTGTCAACTGTCATCATATTGTTGACCCCCTTTACCCATCTTGCCCTCCCTCCACCCCCTTCTCCTCTGCTAACCACTACTCTGTTCTCTGTATCTACTTGTTTCAGTTTGGTTTCTTCATTCATTTTGTTTTGCTTGTTTTTATATGCCATATATGAGTTAAATCATATGGTATTGGTCTTTCTCCATCTGGTTTATTTCACTTAACGTAATACCCACATGGTCCATCCATGTTGTCCCAAATGCCAAGATTTCATCTTTTTATGGCTATTATTCCATTGTAAGTGTGTGTGTATCTTCTTTATCCATTCATCCATCAGTGGACACTTAGGTTGTCTCCATATCTTGTCTATTCTAAATAATGCTGTGATGAACACAGGGGTGCATATATCTTTTCAGATTAGTGTTTTTGTATTCCTTGGATAAACACCCACAAGCGGAATAGCTACATCACATGATAGTTCTATTCTTAATTTTTTGAGGAATCTCCATGTGATTTACCATAGTGGCTGCACTAATCTACATTCCCACCAAAAGTGCACAAGGGTTCCCTTTTCTTCACTTCCTCTCCAGCACTTATTTCTTGTCTTTTTGATAATAGCCATTCTAATGGGTGTGAAGTGATATCTCCCTGTGGTTTTGATTTACATTTCCCTGATAATTAGTGATGTTGAACATTTTTTACATGCTTGTTGGCCATCTATATACCTTCTTTGGAAAAATATCTATTCAGTTTCTCTGCTCATTTTTTAATTGGATTGTTAGCTTTTTTGTTGTTGAGTTGCATGAATTCTTTATCTATTTTGGATATTAGATACATGATTTGCAAATATCTTCTCCCATTTGGTAGGTTTTCATTTTGTTGATGTTTCCTTTGTTGTACAGAAGCTTTTTAGTTTGATAATAGTCCCATTTGTTTAGTTATGCTTTTGTCTCCTTGCCTGAGGAGGCACAGGCAGAAAGATATTGCTAAAACCAAAGTCAAAGCGAATACTGCCTATGTTTTCTTCTAGGAGTTTTATTGTTTCAGATCTTACATTGGAGTCTCTAATCCATTTTGAGTTGATATCTATGTATGGTATAAGATAGTGGTCTAATCTCATTCTTTTGCACGTGGCTATCCAGAAAAACTAAATTTAGATGCTCTCCATCCTTTCATCAAATTTTAAACCCATTCAGATTAATCTGCAAAACTTCATCAAGAGGTTTGAAGGTAGAGAACTTTTTACTCTCTAGCTGATTTTTAAGAGTGATTAGGGCAGATTTAGATATCAAATTACTGCAAAAAACGTTCTGGCTAGTCCATGTCAGTCATTTTCCTAAATTTCAAGGTTATTGATTGCTCAACTTATCTTATGACTTTAAATTTGAAAGCCTGAAATTAGCAACAAGTTTTCATAGGATTCAAAGCAGTAGTGGTTTTACAGAATGATTCTATTAAATTAATCTTTTCCTCATTTGAAACATACATGATTAAGATACATATTAATTTATTCAGAAAAGTCATACATTTTTTCAATGGAAAAACTCTTCCCTTCTGTGCTCCCTAGGGCTATTTGTGTGCAAAATTTAACAAATATTGGTTCAACTCTTTTTTTTTCTGATTCAAAACTTCAGCATGAGTGAGGATTAGTTGGATGGCTAACGAGACAGTAATCTCCTCAAACATCTTTTAACCCACTTGTACATTCTACATGAAGCAGCAGCTCAGTAACTGTTGAATGAACGAGTGGACAGATCCCACTTACCCAGAAGACAGAATTCTTCTTTAAGAATTTGAGGTTTAATTTTGTGGTCAAATGTTTAGAAATGGAAATAGAACTCAAAGTTCCACTTGACTTATAACGTGACTTCTGTTCTCAGCAGATGGTTAAAAAGGTTAGTTCTACCAGTGGCTTCAGAAAACATACAAAAGGTGTTAGCAGAACCATGATATTTACGGTACATATTTGATTGTTTCAAGAACTGAGCGAACAGGTAGTACTTGTAAGGGCAATCAGGTGCCAGTTTCAATGGTCAGGCCTGAACTGCAGGGGTTTCCCACTCCGCCCGCTGCTTGTTAATTCTGGCTTCACTCGTTATGCCTCCTGATGCTGCCACACAGCTCCTTATTTTGAGGTAACAGGTGATCTGACTATGCTTTTTTGTTTGTTTGTTTCTCTAACGTTACACAGAAAGCTAGAGTCAAAAATGTGTGTGTAGTCTGAGAATGATACTTTGGATATATTGCTATTTATGATAAGCCCAGACTGACATGTTTACCTCGAACTGGAAAAAAATTGCTAACTAGAATATCCCCCGTAAAAGTAATTACTGACAATGTCTTCCTCCTTAACCACATGGACCTATATCAAGGCTGCTTATCTGTGCAAGATACCAAAGTTGTTACCACAGGACTATGCTATCAGAAGCAGATTTTCTGCCAGTGGGCTGGGCCAGCTTTTGCAAACTACAGGAAACCTGGGTTCATAAAATAACCTAAGGGACACTCCTGGTCTAAACTCAAACAGAATGGGGTTAATACATAAATCCTTGCAGGAAGTTTGGACACTGAAATGATCTCTCACTGAGGATGGCGATTCAGCTTAACAAATGAGGCAATGAGACTGATGGAATACGCCCTTTCCAAGGAAGAAGTTACAATGATTTCCATTGATACTATCAGTATTTCCACAGTCCTGTTTCCAGGAGGTTATATATAGTATCACAGAGGAACCCTGAGAACAGATAATCAAGCCTTCATTATAAAGAATCAGAGAAATATATTAAATGTCTCTTAACAAGGAGAATTGAACTTTTTTACTTATAATAACCATTATTATCATTATAGAATTATTATATTGTTCTTAATATTTTATTATTAAATAAATATTATCTGCATGGAAGGCAGATTGGCATCACATACGTGTTACGGCACTGAAAACTAATCAATACACACACACAAAATAATGTGCTAAGGCTACACTAGGGAGTCTCACTTCTGATCTCAAGGTTATGCCAGTTTATCCCAAGTTCTCAACAAAACTCTGTATCAAACTTATTGTATCTTATCCCTCACTGTATCAGAACTGTTTCAAAAGGGATCTTGTTAGTCATTTTCCTTAAAAAAAAAAAGAGAAATCCAAGTCATGCCTTTTCTATGAAATCTTTGGAGGTTGCTATGACAATGTTATTTGTAGCTCAGCCCACAATTCATATTCTTCAGCTTTTACCCAAAGTAACCTGGTTCTGCTTGCTAGGTATCATCTTCTAAGTCTCCAAGAGATATTGCCAAAGTTTTCTCCAGAGACTGGGATTGGAAAAATGACGGCATTATTAAATGCTGCACTTTGCAAAAATCATTTCTATTTTGAGCACCCTAACATAGTTATCTTCATTTTGATTAATCCTTTTTTTTAAACAAGGATGTACATTTTTACATGGTTGCAATTACAGCAAACACAGGGTTTTGTGTTATTCCTTCACTATTTCCAATAGCTAAAGCATTTTTCATATATTACAATTGGGGGATTATTTTAATGTTAAAGAATACATGATATTTAATGGATACAATCTATATTTAATTTAATCAGATTCCTATTACTAGCCGTTTGTCTTCATTTTTTCCTTATTACAGATAGATTCACAAATAACATTATTATGAATATTTTTTTCCTCTACAGAATTGTTTCTTTGAATGAGACAGGGGTGATGGTTGTTTGGCTTGTATCGACAGTATTTATAAAAGTGTAAATCTGAATGTGTTTAGGTGAGGCAAGTACAGTAACCTGTATTCCCATTGCCTTCCTCCCCCAGGCCAACATGGCACATTTAGATTGCTTGCTTGACCCTGAAAGCATGTGAATTTTTGACTCCTGGATTACTGGGTCAAAGGCATAACTATCTTTATGACTTTCAATAACAATGATCATTTAACTCTTCTAAACCAGTTATACATGTATTTCAATGTCACCAACTTTCATTTATTTGAGTACTTTCCAAACCTTAGGTGCTGTATACGCATTGGGGACACAATGATGAAGACAATGAACAGGGAGTTACAATGCAGTCTGAATTAATAGAACTTAGAATAGGGTACTAAGGGAACCCATAAGAGGGGCAGAAACAAGTCTTCTCCAAATCGGGTCATTACATGGGGAAGTGGTGGCAAGTAGAACGGAGGAAGGAGAGAACTCCAGGCAAAGAGAGCACCACATGCAATGGCCTGGAAAACATAAGGCAAGCATATTTTAAGTATTATGAGAATGTAGAGGGTGAGGTTAGTGTTGAAAGACATGGATATATATGAAAAGGCATATATATATATGATTTTGTAACGTAGTCATCATTAGGCATCACTTAATAATTTTTTGTCAAATTTATTAACTATATAAACATGTTATACATGTAAAGTAGATTTAATATGCATCACATCTAAGAAAATCCAATTCCTGACATAATCAGCAGAATGAAAAGTGACAGAGATTAGAAAACTCCCCAGCACTTGAGAGAAGAGAGGTTTGTGCAGTTTGATGGCAGCACAGGCCCATGTGTAGGAGAAGGGGAGGTGATGGAGCAGCAGGGATAGGTTAGAACAGTTGGAGTGCCTGGAGGGCCAGGCCAAGGAGTTCACTTTGTATTAACTCAATGGTCAATGAAATTACATAGCAATTTTAGAGGAAACAAAATTATAATTAAAACTGTAGAGGAAACACTAATTCCTTTCACTAAAGCAAAAGTCAGAACATCCTGGTGTCAGCACTGGAAAACAATCTCCAGGTAATTGAAGCAGGAAAACCACATCCATTTAGGGGTTCTCTCATTTTCATTATGACTGCTACCACCATAGCAGCCTCTAGGCCTCCATTCTAACACTTTTGTCCAGGTATGGAGCAATCAAAAACATCTCGCTTTGTTTCACTTTAGTACAACTGATATAGAAAAGACATCAAAAGAATTTATTAAGTGATAAGAGAGAATAACTGGGAAACAGAGGGTGTATGAAATATATAAACAGTCTAGTTTACAAAGAACTACTTTATTCTTTAGAGAACATTGTTAGCCCATAGTCCATGTTATTCTACATTGGACACCAAGTATCTCTTAAACCTATGAAATAATATGTAAGACATTATGTGCATTTATATAGTCTTTGTATAAAGGATGTCATGGAAGAGGACCTCTACCAATAGATAGAAAAGAAATTCTTGCAATTGTCTGTTATGCAAGCCAAAAGCAGATGGGGTAATTTGCCAGAAATAATACTATAAGGGATATAAGTAATTTGGTCCAAGTACACCGCTCTCTGGGTTGCATTATTCAAAAGTAAATTTTAGAACGTCTGGAAGCAGAGGTCTTACCCAGTGTTCGAGACATATGAGGTCTCTGAGAATTTCTCTGAAATCACACTGAACATCTTGTGTACATGTATGTGTGTGTGTATATCTCCTGGGAAGTCTTTAAAAGGCTCATAAGTTCTTTTATGGCACTTCTTCATTTCACTTCTGTGCTGGGCCTCCCCATTTATGAAAGCAGAAGTTTCAGCCTCGGAGACTTTGGGCACAAGTCAGCAGGTGGTGACAGCTTTCTCTTCCAACACTGCATCTTTTAAGCATTCTTTTTTTTTTTTTTTTTTTTTTTGCTGTACGCGGGCCTCTCACTGCTGTGGCCTCTCCCGTTGCGGAGCACAGGCTCCGGACCCACAGGCTCCGCGGCCATGGCTCGCGGGCCCAGCCGCTCCGCGGCATGCGGGATCTTCCGGGATCGGGGCACGAACCCGTGTCCCCTGCATCAGCAGGCGGACTCTCAACCACTGCGCCACCAGGGAAGCCCCCTTAAGCATTCTTAAGAAAGCAAGCAGCCATCAGTTATGAACATCATTCAGGTGACGTTCTGTATGTATGAACTGTATTTGAGATTAAAAGACGGGGAAGAGATGGGAAGTGAGTAGACAGGAGACTATTATAGGGCTCAGGAGAAAAGTGGCAGAATCTAATTACGATGGGATGAGTGGGAATACAGAAATGAGGATGGGCAGAGGATGCACATCTTGGTATTTGGTATATGCCGCAGGGTTTTTTTCACCAACTTGTCATTCTGTGTTTGGAAAACAAAATTGGGGGAAAAATGAAATCAAAGAGTAAGTCAGTGCTTGGCATATAATAGGAATGTAATAAATTTTGGAAAGACTCACACTACCATGGTGAAACTTTTAGTATTAAACATATATTCATTTGCAGAACAGACACTAGTTGGACTTTTATATTACTAATGCTTACAATACTTCAACTTCTGGTCATCTTATACAAGTTCATTAGACCACTGATCGCTGTTGCAGTAGAGTTCTGAAAGTTTAATTTTGAGACGTGAATGAGAAATGAGGTCATGGCATAGATGCAGACAGGCAATGAAACTATAAAATTGGTAAGCTTGGTCTATGAGAACCTATATGAGCAAAGAATCTGAAAAAGAATAGATATATGTATATGTATAACTGAATCACTTTGCTGTACACCTAAAACGAACACACTGTAAATCAACTATACTTCAATAAAATTAATTTATTTTAATTAATTAAAATTAAAAAATGGTAAGCTTGGTGAACTGTAGTTGACCTCGTTCAGGAAAGTAGAAGTGGGCACTGGTTCCGGAGGATACAGGAGTGGTTTGCATAGAGAGAGGGCCAACTTTACTTCCTAACAGTAAGTTAAAATTAGGGGAATGCAGAGATCATAGAATAATAATCAGAAAGTGGCATAAATGTAAGAAGCAGTCTGGCTCTTCTTATACTAGAGAAAGAGAAAGGTAAATTTGTGGTGGAGATGGTAGGGGAATCATTTAAAACAATCCAGATTTCAATTGAAGTGAAGAGGTCAGAAAATATTAAGGATAAATAAAGCTTAGTTTATTCATTAGGAACATGGAAGTTAGAGTTAGTAAAAACCAGTCTCAAAATGATAATTCTCTAATTTGATAATTCTGAACTAATCAGAAAAAAATATGAACTATAGTGCACATTAAGTCAATGTTGAGGAAAACGATGTATTTATTTGAGTACAATTCAGTTGTTATTTTACAATGCTTTAACAAAAGTACACGTTAAATACATCGAATTTTATATATACTGTAAGTATACTTTTTAGCATAGAAAATTACAAAATTATCTAATCACTTAAAAGAAAATAGCATTATCCTTCTCACAAAGTTCTGAAATTAAAGAAAACAATTATGAAGATATCAACTATTCACTGAAGTTTCTGAAATAATCAGAAAGCTTGAATCAAAGAGAGATTACATTTAAGGAGGATGTGTTATTGTTTAATTCAGTGGTTAAAGAAATAGAAAAATTAAATGGGAGCACTTTTCTGTTAAACTTTCCCCTCTGGCGGCTGGTATAAATAAGGGAGCTAGTATGGACCCTCCATTTCCCTTGAACAGGTGTTAACTTCTTCCTAGAGGGTTTAACTTCATGGTTAAGAGCATGGCCTCTGGGCTCAAATCTTTTGTGCCTGAATCCTAGACATGTCACTTGTTAAGTTTGCAACTTTTGGCAAGTTTCTAACTTTCTCTAAGTCTCAGTATTTAACTGTGTAATGTGGATAATATTTGTGAGGGTTAAATGCCACTGACAAACGGTAATTGGTATACATTTAAGCGCTCAATAAATTTGTCTATCAGGAGGAGTTTGGACATAGAGGGAGATGGTAGATAGATTCTGAAGGGAAATGTGAGAATTCGTTTAGAATGAACAGTTTCGAGGAAGATAACAACTGAAACGGGGGTCCTCCTTCCTATTCAGCTGCTAGAAAAAGAGGTGTGTTTAACAGGACAGAGAAAACAGGTTGAAAACTGGTGGCCCTGTGGGCACTGGAGTAGGGGAAACAGGTTAGAAGTGTTTCACACACAGACTGAAGAAGCTAAATACTACACATCCAGCAGAGCTGTGGATATCTACTTCAGTATGTCTGTGGGTCTATCTGTACAATGTTTCTCTTGAAAAGTCAGCAAGCGCTGTGAAGACAGAGCTCCAATCCTCTCTGACACTTGTTTAGGGGAGGGTCAGCAGCAGAGAAATCTCAGAGTGGAAGACAACCTACAAATACCTGCGGGGACATACATGACTACTTGCCACTTTCCTCCTGGCATCAGAGCTCTCAAAGTAGTTTATCCCCTTTCATTGCCTTATTCATTCCCTTCATGCATCTTCCACAATCAGGCTTCTGTTTCACATTTTTTACTTCATTTTCCTCTGTAATGTTGTCATTGCAAAAATGAAGTGAACTTGCCTCAGTCCTCTTCCTTCTTGTCCTCAATAAACTATGAACTGGTAAATATATATCTTCTCTTTCTCTTATCGAGAAATCCACCCTTTAGGGCGTGAAATCCTACAATGTGTAAGACAAAATTGTTCTCTTATACTTAACTGTGTATATATAAACCTTTGCATTCATTATATACATTTATTATATTCAGTTGTTATTCATAATATATTTATTATATTCATATATATATAATGAATGTGAACATCAATATCCCCTTAAATTTAAGCCCTCCAGGTAATAAATATTTTTGTCTTTATGAGCTACATAGGTCTGTAACACATATTCTTTCTTTTTTTCCTTTTTTCTTGTTCTTTTCTGACAACCTTTTCAAAATGTAATAACCATTCTTAGCTCAAGAAGAGATTTCACCTTTAGGCCATAGTTTGCTTACTGATGCTTTAAAATAAATAACTCTGAATTTGAGAAAAATACAACAAAACTCAATAATCAGTTATTGATGTTGGCTATGGTCCACTTTAATGCAAGTGAGCGACAACAAGTACTACGGTGAGAATATGCTTATCAGTTCCCAACACATCTGAGGAGTGAAGGTAAGTTGTGTGAAAGGAAAATAGAAATGGAGTCATTACTGGTAGGGAGAGCTCTCTCACATGGAGCCTCTGAGGAAGCCACTGAGGAAGTGTGACTTAGGCACATCTCAGCCGAGATGGAATCTGAACTTTGACTACCTATTGCTTTGACACAGGCATCCAGAGCATCTGTCCACGTTCCAGAAACTCAAGATACTTACCGGACTCTTACCCTAAAATAACTTGTGACAGAGAATCCCTTAAGGACAAATATTTCCTTTCCTGCGTCACAGTCAATCATAATCCCTGACAGACAGCTTTAACAACCTTGTACCTTTTATCTTTATAAGTCCCTGACTCTTTCTCTTCCACAGAGCATCTCTGGGTTTTACCTGAATCTGTGTCTCCAGGATTGCAATTATCAAGACCCCAAATAAAACTTTGTTCTCTGCAGCCTCGATACTGATTATTGTTCCACAGTTGGGCCCCATAGTCTACGAATAAGTGAGACAAGGTCTTATCTTTTGGTTCATGCCTCTGATCTCCTTTTTCTTGTTCAATTTAAATGTTATTTCCTAAGAATGACTGCCTCCTTATATTGAGATAAAGTTCTAATTTTCACCTTAGATCTAGTCATGTGACAAAGGAATGATTTGTCACATGACAAAGGAATGAGAAAATATACTCATTTTCTCAATCTCTTACGGATTGCTTTCACTTTGATACAGCAAAAATGTTACTGTTGAGAAAATTGTTTCTTTTGCCTGTTAATTTGATCCCCTCAACCTTTTCTTGTACATTTTCTATGCTACATTTAATCAATTTACTAATTACTGACAGTTGATTTCCAGGCCTACCGATATACCACTTCTGCCTTTCAATACTCACTCACCTTGTTTCTTTGCACTTCTCTTTTCTGTCATTTTTGCTCCACATTGCTCATATTTAAAAAGTCCTCTTGCAATATCATGCATAATTCACTCACAGATGTGAGGAGGAACAGCTGTAACATCTTTCTGCCAAGGCATACACTCATTCACAATGCCCAGTGGTTTCTCAGTTGTGTGTAGGGTTTTTCTGCTGGGATGGGTCTTTTATCATCTTCAAACATGCATGACTCAGCCACACATACTAGCTTCACAGAGTCTTCCCAGCTATAAAGTTTAGAACAAGCTTCGACTCCCAAGTATCTGCTATGGTCTGAATGTTTTGTACATTGAATTCCTATGTTGAAATTCCTATGTTGAAACCCTAATGCCCAATGTGATAGTATTAGTAGGTGGACCTTTGGGAAGTGCTTGAGTCGTAACAGTGGAACCATCATGAATGAAATTAATGCCTTATAAGAGGCTCCAGAGAGATCCCCTGCCCTTCCTACCATGTGAGGACACAGGGAGGTGGTGTCAGCTTATGAACCAGGAAGAAGGTCCTCACCAGAAGGCAAACACGCTAGTCTTGGACTTCCCAGCCTCCAGGACTGTGAGCAATAGTTGCTGCTGTTATAATGTACCAGTTGGTGGTATTTTGTTATAGCAACACGACTGGAGTAAGGTCGCATCTTTCTACCCTAGAGGAATAATTCCTAGACTAATTACCTAGTAAAATTTGTGCATTACCTCAGCATACACCAAGTGATGCTGGATGAGGTAAAATCCAGAAACAAGGTTGCTGAAGAGTTCTGTCACGATCTACTCTCACATACTATCACATACCTCAGAGATACTACATACTTACTCGTGTTAGGAGCTTCACATGGCAGTGGTTTTCTCCATGGCAGTGTGAACACCAGCATCACTGCTACTTGCTACTCCTAAAGGAGCTTGAATGCCTCACTCCTCTTCCTTGTTTGAGAGCTATTCCAGTTTTCACTTGGCTGACCTTCAAGCTACTTATCATAAGTGCCCATTCTCTTGATTTTCAGGAACACTCATTACTATTATATCCCTCGGGGCAATTTTAGAAGTTTAAAGCAAGGAAGAGTAGCTTCTTATGATAAGAAAAAGAATAAGGTGGATTGTTGTTCATTTATTGATCATTTATGAGTAGTTGTCATATGCCAGGCATTGGCGCATTGTGCTTTTGATGTCAGAAGCAGTCCCTGCTTTCAAGTGGTCTCTGGTAAAGCTGGAAGGAGTTTCAACTGGACAGAATAGTATAACATAATGAGTAGATAAGTGCCAGGACAGGGTGCCAGGGTGGGAAGGAGGACACAGAGAAAGAACAAGTTTATCATGAAATATTTTTGAAGAACAGGACACCTGATTTGTGTTTTGAAGGAAATGTAGAAGTGTGAAAGACAACAAAAAAGTTTCAGAAATGAACAGCCTAGGCAGAGGCTACAGCAAGATTTAAAAAGCAAGAGGGCACAAACCACAGAGCTGATCTCCCTGTGCTATGTGGCTGCTTCCCACTAGCTATCTATTTCACATTTGGTAGTGAGTGTATATATGTCCTGTGACCACCTAGAGGAGTGGGATAAGGAGGGTGGGAGGGAGACGCAAGAGGGAAGAGATATGGGGATATATGTATATGTATGGCTGATTCACTTTGTTATAAAGCAGAAACTAACACACCATTGTAAAGCAATTATATTCCAATAAAGATGTTAAAAAATAAAATAAAATTTTAAAAAAGACACGAGGGCATACAGAGCAATGGTGGTCCTAAAGAACTGCCAATAGGTACGTATGACTGGAGTATAAGATCATTTGAGCAAGTAATGCAAAAGATACCAAAATGTGCAGTGGATAATCTAAGGTCAGGATATATCATCTTTCTTTTTTTCACTCTAGGAATACTTACTGAGTGACTCTTATGTGCCAATGATTGTTGTAGGTTCTGCAGTGAAAAAAATCATGACTCTACCTGCACAGAATTTGCATTCTACCTAGGGAAGAGACCGAAAATAAACCAATACCAAAATATTGATATATTGTTTGGCAGACGGGAACAAACATATGGAGAAAACGATATCAGAGATGGCATGGAGCATGTGTAGGTTAATGTGTGCACCTGCATGGGGATGCACAACAGCTGTTTTTTATAGGATGATCAAGGTCTCCCTGATGTGGTGACATCTGACCAGAGACTTGAAGGTAGTCATATCCTATCTATTATCATAACCTCTAGTATCATATTCTATTTATATGTGTATGGATTACTTTTCTAGAACATTTCCAGAAGATGAAATCGTAAATGCAAGGGCCTTTGGATGGGAGAACGTTGAGTGTTGAAAGTACAAACTAAGAGGCTGGTGTTCCTGGTGTGGAAAGAGTGAGAAGAGCAGTGGATAAACTGGAGAGCCGGTGGTGGTGAAGGGGGTGCAGAAAAGATAGGGCTTTTTAGAGTCTCTTTAAGTACTTGTTCCCGTGTGGCTCCCCACCTCTTAGACAGAATCAAGGAAATGTCTAGCCCCAGGCAGTGGAGAATAGGCATTTGGTAGTTTTTGCTAAAGAGTTAAGCTTAAAAGTCTAAAATCTTTATGGACAGAGAGAAATTTTGCTAAATTTCTTCTTTACTACATCAGAGTAATAGATGGATAAATCCAAAGAATTTTCCACAAAGGAAAAGCACCATCAGGATTTGCATAGTTTTTGTTTTGTCTTGTTTTTTAACAAGAGGGAAGGGAAATTACCATTACTATTTTGAATCTGAGAAAGACTGGGGTAAAGAGAGGTTAAATGGCTCATTCACGGCAAACCTGGGCTTAAGAGTAGGACGGTCAAGAGTATTCTACATGATGCCCTCGGCCAATCACTTACTCAGAGGAAGGCCAATTATTATTTTTTTAATTAAATTAAATTTATTTATTTATACAGCAAGTTCTTATTAGTTATCTATTTTATACATATTAGTGTATACATGTCAATCCCAATCTCCCAATTCATCCCACCACCACCACCCTTGCCCCGCTTTCCCCCCGTGGTGTTCATACGTTTTTTCTCTACATCTATGTCTCTATTTCTGCCTTGCAAACTGGTTCATCTGTACCATTTTTCTAGATTCTACATATATGTGTTAATTTACGATATTTGTTTTTCTCTTTCTGACTTACTTCACTCTGTATGACAGTCTCTAGGTCCATCCACATCTCTACAAATGACCCAAGTTCATTCCATTTTATATATGTACTATGTCTTTTTTATCCATTCGTCTGTCAGTGGGCATTTAGGTTGCTTCCATGACCTGGCTATTGTAAATAGTGCTGCAATGAACATTGGGGTGCATGTGTCTTTTTGAATTATGGTTTTCTCTGGGTATGTGCCAGCAGTAGTGGGATTGCTGGGTCATATGGTAGTTCTATTTTTAGTTTTTTAAGGAACCTCCATACTGTTCTCCATAGTGGTTGTATCAATTTACATTCCCACCAACAGTGCAAGAGGATTCCCTTTTCTCCACACCCTCTCCAGCATTTGTTGCTTGTAGATTTTCTGATGATGCCCATTCTAATTGGTGTGACTTTCAATACGCTTCCCTGGGGCAGTAGTGATTATCTTCCCAATAGCGTGGGCAGCTTGGTGAAGGAGATCAGAGGCTGACTTCAGCTTTTCATAGCTCTCCATCTTTCTACTTCCTAAATTCCCATTCCTTTTACTTGAGCAGTGGTTCATCAAATATGTAACAGCAGCAGAAGTTTCTCCTAGAAACTTGTTAGAAATGCAAATTCCCAGCTGAGGCTCCGGAAATCATTGTTTTGACAAGCCTTCTGATTCTCACTAAAGCTTGAGACCCCTTGCTCTCCTTCTGATCTGAGAGAGAGGGAGAGGGGGAAAGAGAGAGAAAGCCCAGGAAAGAATGCTGGAAAGTAAATTCAGATAGCTTTTTATAGGGGGTTTTTACTGTGGTAACTCACAAATGGTTGAAAAAACCCCACAAATTGAAACATGTAGCTACTTTAAGCACTCTTTAGCAGAAATCAATCTTATTCCCGATCTATTACTTAATAGGTCATTTCCTCATAGGGATGACTAACAGCAATTCATCAGAAAATGCTTTTTATATTTAAATAACACTTTCTGTTCCAAGATGTCAAAATGTTTGACAAGTGGGCAAAATGTAGCTCACTAATATTCTCAACCCCATGGTAGTAAATAACCCACATCTACCATCACTGCTGTTTACTGGTGATTGCTTGTCTGGGAAAGTTGAAGCGCCTTTGCTATCTCTGTAGAAAGTCAATCACTAAAGGAGAAAACGTCCTTCATCTTGGTTCCCATAGGAAACCAAATTGATAAATTACTCACTGACTTCTATTATTGCATCTCAAGGATAGTTAACAATGCTCATCAAGGAAAAATCCCTAAGAACACTCTTGCCCTATCTCTGATTAAACCTGATTTGGGAAAATCATCTGGCTCAATCTACATTGAATTACAATATGAATGCTACTTAATTCCCTATTACTTCTGATTACACAGGATCAATGCCACTTGAAGAGAAAGAAGCAAAGGTTCACTACATTGGGGTCTCCTTGACAGCCAAGCCTGTGCCTTAGTCATTTTGACTCCCTAGTGACCAGCCTGGTATGTGGAATAGTATATGCGATCAGTAATTATTTCTTGAATGTACGATGTAGGAATGAGTCAAGATATTTTTAGAGTTGGAGTCATGGATCAAGAGGAGAAAACGTGGTTTAAAAGAAACTACTACAGGGCTTCCCTGGTGGCACAGCGGTTGAGAGTCCGCCTGTCGATGCAGGGGACGCGGGTTCGTGCCCCGGTACGGGAGGATCCCACGTGCCGCCGAGTGGCTGGGCCCGTGAGCCATGGCCGCTGGGCCTGCGCGTCCGGAGCCTGTGCTCCGCAACGGGAGGGGCCCCAACAGTGAGAGGCTCGCGTACAGCAAAAAAAACCACAAAAAACAAAAAAACTACTACATTCTCAGAAGCCGGTGCTGCAATGAATGCTAATAACAACTTGACAATGTCCTCTGTCATTGCAAATAATGTGATACCAACATCTACTAATCAATCAAAAAAAAGACTTTCAGAATTCAAAATTGGATAGGATTTTGAGCTGGGGATTCCTCTCACCCACCTTTTCTTAGGATAAAACTTGGAACTGTAGTGTCAACAGATAATATGCCAGTTTTCCACTTAAAATTGGAAAATTTAATCTAATTTCGGAGGCATGAAATAAAAACTGATGGGCAAATATTAGAATTTCCATCAATGAAAAAGCTTAATTTCTAAAATGCTGAAGGTTAGTTTATCAAAATACTGAAATTGCCTCATATCACAAGTCAAAGCACCCTCTCTTTACTAAATAAGGAGCTATAAAGTTGCACAATTACTGTCCATTTTTTTACTTGGTTTGAAAAAAGGTTGCTTGTTTTAAATAAAACAAAGTTCAACTGAAGTGACTATAATATCATCAGTCTTGTAAAACTCCTTGTGTTAGATTTCTTCTATCCCCAAGATGCCAACCATGCATATTAAACTGACTCTTGTTTTTTGCGTATGATTTCTGTACATCTTTCCTATTTGAATTTTCATGTTAAGTACCCTTGCTTAGAGTGTGGATTGTAACCGCTCTGTTTAACACTCTATCACCAGTACCTAGAACAGTGCCTGCCACATAAGAAACACTTCATAAAATTTCTAAATTATCTTGATTAAAATCCATACTCATCCTAGCTTTAAGCACCTGAAGACAGAAATAGGTTCCAACTGCATAAGAACACGTGAATAATCCAGAGAAAATGTTAACTATAAGGACAAATTATCTGTTGATTAAAATACAGAACATGTCTGAGATTTGGAATTACTTCCTAATAACCCTGAGTCAGAGCTGTGGTAAAGGCTTACTGGGGGCATGTTACCATTTTCTGAGGACACACTCAGAAAAGGAAGAAGTTGATGAGAGAGCATGCAAGATTTTCCAGGCTCAAAATGGAACTTGACTCATCTGCATGGAACCATCCGGTGAAACACAGAAGAGCTCACTCTTCTGCTGGATTAAGCTCACCCTGGTGGAACGGAATGGAACGGAAACAAGAGACTGAGGTCTAGGCTTTGAGGATCTTCACTCCACTTACCTGCTTTCACAGGACCAGGCAACGGACAAGAAGAAATGTGCAACTGTTGCTGTGTACCTCTAAACAAATACAGTCACCCTATGTAATAGAATGTGTCCTAAATCTGACCAATTAGAATAATTCCTCCATTCTTGGTGGAGTAGCTCTGATAGAAATGGACAGAGCTGGGCTCGGGGTGGGAAGGGGGTGGTTTCCTTCTGTTACAAGCTCTAAACTTTCTTCAATTTTCCTATGATTTAAGCCTAACTAAAATTTATGGACTTTTGAAAAAGAGTAGGTACTAAAATTAAATAAGCTGAGAGTGTTGAGGGTGAAAAAAATGATAACAAATTTAAGAAAATGTAGAATTATTACTATGAGAATTACCAGAACTGTGTTTGTTCCAAATACGAGCCTGCTGTAGCATTTTAATTAGGAATAGAATTAAACAGAAATTCACTTGCTGTCACCATCTGATAATATTACCAGAGACTTCCCTTAAGGAAATTTAAAATTATTTATTCTATGTTAATCTCTACAAGTCCTTAATTTCAACCTTATTATAAGAAATAACACACAGTATCAACAAGCTGGCAGAATTTTGACAATTCTCCTGCCTCCCTCCATTCCGCCTGCTTTTCCTCTTTCCCTCCCTCCCTTTCCCTCCTCTTCCCTCACTCCCTTTCTTTCCACAAAGCAAGGAAATGGGTATATAGCAAATAGTAGGGATCACACACTTTCATTACAGGGCTTGGGAATGTGGACTCTCACAAAAACAGACTTGATTTTAAATACTGTATCTGTGCCTTACTAGCTGTATGACCATGAATAATTTAATCATTCTGTGCCTCAGTTTGTCTGGCTGTAAAATAGGTGCAAACAGTACCTACCTCTTAGGATTGTTGTGAGGGGGGATTCCAACTGGTTTTAAAATAGTATTTAGCACAGAGGAAGCATAATAATTATTATTTTTCACTTCTTTGAATATATAAAACATTTAGTATTGGGATTCATAGTCTCAAAATCTAACACTCACTGATGTGAATATCTGATTACCTAAATGGAGAAAAACATTGTTATAGTAATTATTTCTTTAGTTTCTCGTTTTGTTTTTTTAACTGAAAACCAGAATCACAATTTCTTGTTATTATCTGTTATCAATGAACAGTATAAGACTATAATATTATTTTTGACAAGGCACTGAATATTTGAAATGAAGAAAACTAAGAAATAGTAGTAAATAAAACTTTTCTTGTGCTAATCCCAAGTGAAAGATGAAATTAATGATGATATATATGTGGAAACTCTGGAGAAGTCATACAGAGAGAACCTCAAGTACTTGAGGCACACTTGAAATTCAAATGACACTAAATGACTAAGTCTTAAATCAAGAACCCTTCACTAAAATTAAAAACACAAATGCTTTCTTTTTCTTGATTTCTTGTAGGAAGTGAAAGAGTACTTGGTAGGTGTCAGACTATTTTAAAAAGCAGGTTATAGAGATGATATTTCAGGAGTGTAAAAATACTAAGGCGGATCTCATAAATGATTGGTATATTATTTAATTCAGGTTAGCATCAGAATTGTCAATGTTTGTTTATTAAGCAATGCAATCCTTTAGGTAGGAAGCATGGTTCTTTGGAGAAGTTGATAGACACAAGATACACAAACTGGAATATGGTGAAAAAACACACAGTATAGATTTTTTTAAATTAAACCTAGGAATTATTTAACATGGCCATTTCTTTGGGTTGAAGAAAGAAATTCATATAGATTTTCCTGGTTCAGGCTCCAGTGAGGTCTATAGGCAAATTTGCAACTAGAGCAAGATTCAGACCTATTTCCATTTTTGTGCTTACGTCTTAAATATGTCCAGTTCCTAGAGCATAGAGGAAAGCACTAGATTGGCCATGGCATGAAACAGGTTAGAATTCTGGCCCTGCCACTTAATAACTGTGTACGGCTTAAATGGGAAATTTGCTAAACTTCATGAATTTCAATTCCCACCCTCCAACCCCCACCCTGGGCAAAATGAGTCTAATCCTTTTGCTACCAACTCTAGAGAGTTAGGATGGTCTGAGGAGAAAATGTACATAAAAGTGCTTTGAAAATTATTTAATGCTTTAAAAATATTATTTATCATTATTATTTCAAGATGAGGGAAAACTCCCCCTCCTCTAATATATTCAGTTTTTTATGGCCAGCTAGATCTTCCAGAAAGCTACATAAAAACTGAACATTTTAACAATACTCGGCAATGTTTAGATGTTAAAAAAAAATTATCCAAACTGGGACATTTCTTCTTAAACGGTTCTAAAAGTAATACATATATATTGCAATGAATTTGGAAATACAGAATGAGAACGGGAGGAAGTAAAGGTCACCCTGACTCTCTTATTTCTTGAGTTAACCATTGATAAATAATTTTTAAATTTTCTTTGGGTCTTTTTGCTCTATGTGTGTGATATTCAAAACCAAGTTGTGAATATGCTATATTTATTATTTAACATTCTTCTCTTCTCACTTGACATTTTACAAAAAACAATTTTAATTTGTTAGTTTCTGTATTGTTTCCGATTCTAAGCATCATAAAATACTTAATAGTGAAGATTACCTATGAGCTATTATGTAAAAAAAAGTTCAGCATATATAACCTAAATAAATATATTAGAAATTCATATGCTTTAAAGCAGTGATCCCCAACTGTTTTGGAGCTAGAGACCGGTTTCGTGGAAGACAATTTTTCCACCAACAGGGTGGGCGGGGGAGGATAGTTGGTTCAAGCTGTAATGGGAGCGATGGCGAGCCATGGGGAGCAGCAGATGAAACTTCGCTCGCTCGCCCGCCGCCCACCTCCTGCTGTGCGGTCCAGTTCCTAACACAGCCAGGGGGTTGGGGACCCCTGCTTTAAAGGATATCCCTATGTTTTTATGTGATTGACCATTTCAAAAGTTTCATAGACAATTCCAATATTTATATTTAATTAAAGACCATGAAACTTTTTTTTAGTATTTTTAAATAAAAGATAGTTAAAGATTACTTCATTTAAAAGCTAATAACAAACCTCTAGAACACTTCCTTCTACTTAAGTGAGGTGTTAGATTAAAAAAGCACTATAGAAATATAGATTATACTTGACTTTAAATAAAAATCTGAATAAATACTGTAGAATTGTTATCTCCCCTTTATTCTGTTAATAATTGTTAATAGGAATATCATGGAGAATGATTGAAGCTTAATAGTCATATGTCAATTACCAAGATCACATTTGTGTGGTACAATGAATTTGCAAAGGTAGACTATCAAATATATTTTATTGTCAAAGGTGGTCTGCCAACTGGCAAGTCATTTAGTAAGTTATGCTCTAAAATATATCATTTACTGATACCCAAGAGACATCTCGGTATGTCATTAATAGTGCAGAAACTCGAAGCCAGGGATATTTTTGTCTTTATAGTTAATTTGAGACAGCAGCTAATAAAAACCAGAATAATAACACTAATAACCTTCAAATTAATTTTGACCCTAAGCTATAGCAATTTCAACAGAAGTTAGTATATTTACATACCAAATTAAAATTCCTAAACTTGTTTTACAATTGATGCAATGTTTTTATGAAATACTACCTGTATAATATTTCATTAAAATAATAAAATGAGAACAATATAGAAATGTCATAAATGTTTGTGTCCTAGAAAGTATTTAGAGGGAATTTCTGGTAGAATAAATTAATACATGATTATTATTATTAATCATATTACTTTTATTTATAAAGCATCCAAACATACACATCTGTAATCTTATATGTCTTTACCATCAAGAGAAATATATTCCAGAATTAATTTTAAAAACACTGCTTTTACTGTGCTTATGTTTTCTAGTTGAGAAGTCTGGACTTTAAGCATTTTTAAATTATAGAACTAATCAGAAAGCAGGAGGAAACCAACAATACAACTGATGGCATTTGTTAATATAAACCTTTGTGTAAAAATGTTATGAAACTAAGAATGGAAAAAGAAGAGAATTATTCATCAACAAATGGCTATTTTTAAAAATCTAGTTAATAGTATACTACCTGGGTTATTCTCTTACTTGAAAAAATTACAGTATATTAGGTTGTCCTAATTTGGAACTATGTAACTGCCACTCTCATGTTTCTAGTTTTACTAGAAGAGTGCATTTTTTTGGTATAAGCGTAAGAAAAAAAAAAAAAAACTGGAACATTCCATAGTGCAGTTTCCTTCCTCCCTTTCCCCAACAGAAAAAATAAGAAATACTGTACCTAACCAACAGATCTGATGATTCCAAAAGGGACAAGTCTCTATTCTGAAACACTATTCAAGGCAGAACATTCCAAATTACGATTTTGCGAGACACTGGAAAATTATGGCATGAAAAAGAGAAGAATATTTCTAATGCACTATAAAATGTATTCCTCAAAGCAAAAGAGCTAATGGAAGGCCAGAGCACTTAATGGATAAAATATAATCAAATGAAACAGAAGCATGTTCCAAGCTGAAAGGCAACAATATCACTATTCTCACATAATTGGATAGTAGACATAACCCAGTAAGATCAGGTTTAAAAACATTTAAATATATATAAATACACATATGTATAAATAACATATATAGCACCTGAAGTAAATACATATTCGTATTCATATATTAAAGAATCACTTTGAAATTTAAAAATATTTTTTTAACTATTGAAAAATAAACAGCTAGTGAAAAAATAAGTTTTCTTTGCAAAACTTGACTCTGGAAACAAAGATTCTTCAAATGCTTCTCCAAGAACTTGTCTCTTTATTTTAAATATAACCAAATAAAAAAATAAAAAATATAATCAAATATGTGAAATAGAAGGCAAATGTTCATGAAAGCAGACATATATACATGCACATATATGCATATATATATTTATACACATAATTGGATAATATAATTAATATATATAATACACATAAAACACACATCTTCCTGAACTTACTATGGCATTGCATCCTGATAAACCCATCATCAATTGAAAATATCATAAATTGTAAATGCTTATAGTACACCCAATCTACCAACTGTCATAGTTTAGCCTAGTCTACCTTAAATGTGCTCAGAACACTCACATTAGCCTAAAGTTGGGCAAAATCATCTGACACAAAGCCTATTTTATAATAATCTGTTGAATATCTCATTTGTTTTATTGAATACTGTACTGAAGGTGAAAACCAGAACGGTTGTAAGTGTGTCAGTTGTGATCGAGTCGCTGAGTGGGAGGAGTGGCTTGCTGCTGCTGCCCAGCATCACGAGAGAACATCATGCTGCATATCAGTAGTCTGGGAAAAGTATAGTTTCTACTCTAAATTCAAAGTAGACTTTGAAAAAACGAAAAAATTCAAACTATAGTTTCTACTAAACGAGTATCACTTTCACACCATGGTAAAGTTGAAAAATTGCTAAGTCGAACCACTGTAATTCGGGAAATGTCTGTCTATAAAGTTTTGTATAATATATGTGTATGCACATGTATATTTCAAACAGGAATTTAGACTGTTTGCTACATCTCTTCTTAGAAGCAGACTATGCCCCAAATCTATGCCTCAAGCCTTTGGTGAATAGCTAATGAATTCAGTATTCAAACAGGGATTAAAAATATTGACTTGGAAATTCAGGACAAACTTACTACTAAAAAGGTTTTACACTTTTTATTTAAAAGAACATAGTTAGGTACACATGATTAGACTCTACCAACTGAAATAAATTATTGCCGATTTGGCTAGAGTTGTTGATCACCACAAAATTCTCTCTTGTGGACAACTATGGCTTACATATTAAATGGAAGGCTTTAGGCAGTTTTTGTACTTGTTTCCTTAGACCTAAATGGTCCACATAATGATAAAAAGCCAAATAAGAAAAAAATGTAAAATTATGTGCTTTTCAAGCCCAACAAAATTGTTTTTTTTTTTTTTTTTTGCATTACGCGGGCCTCTCACTGTTGTGGCCTCTCCCGTTGCGGAGCACAGGCTCTGGACGCGCAGGCCCAGCGGCCATGGCTCACGGGCCCAGCCGCTCCGCGGCATGTGGGATCCTCCCGGACCGGGGCACGAACCCGCGTCCCCTGCATCGGCAGGCGGACTCTCAACCACTGCGCCACCAGGGAGGCCCCAAAACTGTTCTCATCCTAAAGCTCATCTGTGTGCTAACAGTGCAGTTTCCATAGGCAGGTGTTCCTGGTACTAAAGTTTTCACGTTAACTGAGGCTCTATTTTTGATTTCAGTTTAAAGGTGTTGCTAGTGATTGAATCTACTCAGTAGTGCACGTTTATGAATAAGACTCTGAATATTAAAATTCTTACATGTACTCTCTAAATTCATTGAGATTCAGTCAAATAGAAAGATATCATATACCAAGAAGATTCCTTTGTATATGACGTACAATGGAGTAACAGATTAATTTTCCTTTCTGGACAACTTAATGATACTGATTAACATTAAAAAACTTCAACAGTTACATATTTAAAAAAAAAGACTGGGGTACAAGGCAGATAATTAGTAGTATTACCTTTAAAGGCTTTTGTTAGAGGAAGTGAATGTTAACAACTCTTTATAAATTAAAGTTGCCCTCTCCCAGGAACTTCAATACTGTATCAGAAAAAAATAAAATAAAATTGTCAACTATTGCTTTGAAGAAAGGGAACAATTCCCATTTTCTATAACATTACTTCTGAAATCAACACCCTTATTCAACAACCTTGATATCATTTCTGATAATGAGTCAGTGAAAAGAGTGATTAGACAAATGGTACAATTCAGAAAGAAAATAAGATACAGAAAGAAATTCAGAAAGAAAATAAGATGCCACGTGAGTTCTCCCAGGTCATCCAATCAACTCCTTGCAGAGTTAAAAATAGAAGCTAAGACTAATTCCCACAGCTACTGCCAGATCAGAGCCTGACAACTTTGCATTGTGGTAGCTTCAACCTCTCCTGCTACTGGGATTACCTGCATTGAGACATCTTCCTATGAGGTTCAGTCATTTCAAGGTTTGCTTTAAAATGGAGAGGGGTGGGAAAAGGTTCATAATTTTAGGGAAAATCTGTGGTAATGAGATCTCATTGTAAACTGCTCACGAGAATTAGAAAGATAAAAACTGGAAATGTTTACTAACCCTTACTATGTCTCAAACACTGCAATAAGTTCCCTTTTATGTTATCTTCTTTAATCTTCGCAACAACCCTGTGATTTTCCTGTTTTAAATATCCAGAAACAATTCACAGTGGTTAAGTAACTTACCCTAAGTCATAGAGATAGAAAACAATAGAGGTAGGATTCAAACTAGGTGAGGTTCAAAGTTCAAATTCACTTCCTGAAAAACATGATTAGAACATAAATGGTAGCCAAAACTCCCCAAAATAAACTAAAAGATTAAAAGAAAGAGAGAAAGGAGGGGAGGAGGGCCTTGTGAGCTGCATACCTTAAAAATAATGTTTAGACTTTTCGATTGATCTTAAAAATGACCAAAAGCTAGCTGCCTGAGAGCTCTAAGAATAAAATTATTAACAAACTAAACAAAAAACATTGATTTTTATACTCACTTTGAGATCAACCCAATTGCTTTCCTTTCATAACACTGTACTGCCATTTTAGTTCATTTTCTATTATATTTATTAAGGGATATTTTAAAGACAAGTATTTTGCCTAACAGGTTAATGATTTTTTTTTCTTTTAAACAATGACCAAGATGCCAATCCTCCTCCCCTTATTCAATGGACTAATTAGTGTCAGATCATTTTAGGGTCATATTTAATTTTTGTGGTGAAATAGTGATTTCACAAACCCTGTGAAGATGTTACACATCCACTATAACATGCATGCAGGTGGAAAAAATTTTCAACTGATGTAGATTTTGCTTTCTCTATGAGTGTATTCTTCACAATCAATGAGATAGAAAAAGACATAGAGATAAGAGAACTGTTGACTAATATTTTCTTATGAAAATCTGTATCTTGGGCTTCCCTGGTGGCGCAGTGGTTAAGAATCCACCTGCCAATGCAGGAGACATGGGTTCGAACCCTGGTCTGGGAAGATCCCACATGCCGCAAAGCAACTAAGCCCATGCGCCACAACTACCGACCCTGTGCTCTAGAGCCCGCAAGCCACAACTACTGAGACCGTGCGTCGCAACTACTGCAGCCGGTGTGCCCTAGAGCCCATGGTCTGCAACAAGAGAAGCCACCGCAATGTGAAGCCCGCGCCGCAATGAAGAGTAGCCCCAGCTCCCCACAACTAGACAAAGCCCATGCACAGCAACGAAGAACCAACACCACCAGGAATAAATAAATAAATAAATTACTTAAAAACAATAAAATCTGTATCTTGCATTTTCAATTTTCTAAAAGTTCAAATCCATTGTGGTTGAAAAAAGAAGAGTAATGTCATATGTTTTCTTGTCCTGGGAAAATGGACTGTGCTTGGTTGAGTGTGTTTATTTATTTATTTATTTTATTGCCAAAATTTATTTTTTATTATTTTTACATCTACTAGTACTTATTTGAATTCTACTCACTGTTTTTTTTTTTCATCTTTGTTGGAATACAATTGCTTTACAATGGTGTGTTAGTTTCTGGTTTATAACAAAATGAATCAGTTATACATATGTTCCCATATCTCTTCCCTCTTGCATCTCCCTCCCTCCCATCCTCCTTTTCCGACGCCTCTAGGTGGTCACAAAGCACTGAGCTGATCTCCCTGTGCTATGTGGCTGCTTCCCACTAGCTTCTATTTTACGTTTGGTATATATGTCCATGCCACTCTCTCACTTTGTCACAGCTTACCCTTCTCCCTCTCCATATCCTCAAGGCCATTCTCTAGTAGGTCTGTGTCTTTATTCCCGTCTTACCCCTAAGTTCTTCATGACATTTTTTTTTCTTAGATTCCATATATATGTGTTAGCATATGGTATTTGTCTTTCTCTTTCTGACTTACTGGTTGAGTGTCTTGAACTGCTCAAACTTTAAGGTCCATCACCTCTAAGTTGCACCTTACCAAAACCTCAGACAAGAAACAGGAGAAAGGGTAGTGCCATCCATAATTCATTCCCACCACACCTACAAAAATAGTCACAAGGAACTTGTGCAGAATACCAATTCTTTTGTATTAGGAAGGCAGTTTTCAAAATTAACTGGTATTGGTTCATTTGGTTGTTTAATAAATATCTTGAAAATGCCTATAATAAAGCCAAATACCAAACTGACCATTTAAGTTGCAGGAATTTTTACGGTCTTGATAGTTTACTATTTTAAAGTCACAGTTTACATTTGAGTGCTCACCACAGTATATAATACCAATGAGCTCCCGAGAAATCTAAACGTTTATAGAATACACCAAATGCTACTGTCTCATGCCTTGCTTTGCAATCCTGGATTGCTTTCTCCTAGGGAGATGATGTAAGAAATATAAGCTAGAAATCTCTTCTACGGGATCACCAGCCATGTCTCAACTAACTTTTATCAGTGGAGACTCTCAATACATACATATTTATTTATTATAAAACTCTTCGGTACTGATCATTAGGTAATTCTGGTAAATGTGGGCACGTAATAATAGTTAAGAATGTCAGCCCCATTTCATTTCAGCTTGATCCACTGCAGAAAAGCACAGATTAGATGAAAGCAATTTCCCCAAGAACAACTCACTTCCTTGAGATGAGAGATAGATAAACTTGGGTGAACAATGATTTGTCACAATTTATTTTTGAGGGTAGTGGTTTAAAAAAAGTGCTAATGTAATCTTTTCAGAATGAATTCTTTTAAAAATGCATTAATTCTCCAGTGAATATAGCTTATAATTAAAAAGCTAAACATATAATTTTACATTTCTAAATTTTTACATATGACCATATATAACAAATATTGAAATCTTAAAATCTTCGTTATCTTTGAAATTTGATGGCCTTTAAATCTGAATTTGGATTTGGTGAGTCTGACGGATTATTCTTAGTGACTCTATTGGGTACCACCAATTCAGATTCGACATTATTTCTGCAAGTGTCAGAAGCATTAAGTTGTGTGAGTGGATAGAGGGTATTAGCATCCTGGTGGTCTTTCACTACACTGAGATGACCAGAGAACCTGAGTGTGAAAGAGCATGGAGAGGAGTGTAAGGAATGGCCTAACGGTATCACTGGCTTCTCTCTATGCTCAGACTCCGCAGTGCACAACAGAGGGAACAAAGCAGGTCGTGTTGCTGCCACTGTTGCAATGACCAAGCATCCTCAGTCTCAGCGCCATTGCAGTCCGTTGTTTAAGATGTGAGCTTGTTGGTGCTTATTCGGCAAAAGTCAGAATGCTTATTTGTTTTATGTCTGTTTTTTAATGAGGGTTTGATGAGACAGCAATAAAGACAAAAGTAAATAGGAGAAATGTTTATTAATAGGTCCCTCCATCCCTATCAACCAAAGAAAAGGCATACCTTAAAATATTGTTGTGAAATGTCGAGGGTGTGTCTGTCTGTGTTCTTGCAACCCTTCACCTTTAAGTAGCTTTGCAAAACTATGTTATAAACATGTTGCTTCATCCTTGCCCTTTTAGCCTGTTAATGTCTAATTTAAGTAAAGCAGGATGCAATCCCCAGCAAGTTATCTGTTTCTCCTTTCTTGGACCATGCAAATCAAAACAGTCTTCTTCTATGGAGGGTAGTGAAAAGTTGTGCCAATTGTGTTCCTACTTCAGCTATTCCAACATTCTTTAGTTTAGCTTAAATGAGACATTCTCATCTTTGGGCTTTAATTATTCTGTTTAAAAATAAATTTTAAAAGATACTCTAAAGAGAAACTAAGAAAAAAAAAACAACAAGATAAAAGATTTACCATAATGCAGGTACATAAATATGAACTAAAAATAGTTTTAGATTAAAAATTAATCTTTTTTATTTTAAAAATTAATCTAATTAAAATTTCAGATTAGGCTGGATAGAAATGATCCATTGCTGAAGCTTAAAAAGAAACTAGCTATAAATGTTACTAGTTTTCTACACTGTTGTTACAAGACTTGACTGACATCCGTGATGTACTCCGCAATATTTTTGAAATGATGAAATGTGTGATCCAGAGACTTGAAATATTTCAATACTTGTGTATAGGAATTTTCTTCCATGAACTAGAAATGAAAAAAGTGAGAATGTTTCCTTGCTCAAATCACATGAAGTGGATTCCCTTATATTACTTGCATTCATTTTTAAGATGGTCATAAATGGTTACATAAATTACAGGAATATTATCTGTTGAAGAAGTTGATGGTTTTTATAGTAAATGTATGTATTCAAATGATAAATGTTTCTGCATAATCTCTGACCTAACAATACCATTCCATGCCACTCCAAGAATTCTTCCATCAAAAGTAAAAGCTCCAGCACATAAAGACATGAACCTCTATGTCCATTACCACATTTCTTGAAATCATAAAACTGTTTGGAACTTAATAAATGTTTATCAATGGGTTTTGACTGAATGAAATTATGGCTCACTCATAGTACACATTACTGGGCATCTACTAAAGGTAATATGGTAGTGATATATGCTAGATATCATTAATATAATAGAAACACAATGTACTAAAAGTGTTTTGCAACTAAAAATCACTATACATTGTATGGCTTTAAAAAGGAATGAAATGCTGCTACATGCTATAACATGGATACACTTTGAAAACACTATGTTAAGTGAAAGAAGCCAGACACAAAAGGACAACTATTGTATGATTCCACTTATATGAGGTAGTTAGAATAGGCAAATTATAAACCCAGAAAACAGAATAGAGTTAACCAGAGGCTAAGGGGAGGGGAGAAATAAGGGGTTATTGTTTAGTGAGTACAGTTTCTGTTGGGGATAATAAGAAAGGTCTTAAAATGGATAATGGTCATGGTTGCTCAACATTGTGAATGTACTTAATACCAATAAATGATACACTTAAAAATGGTTAAAATGGTAAATTTTACATTATGGGACATTTTACCAAAATAAAAAATAAAAATATACTATCAAATAAAGTAAAAATTTACCTCCTACTAGGCATACTATGAAGTTTGCATAAAATTGCACTTATTTTAGGAGCTTATATGGTTATTATCATATTTGGGGACATGTAAAGAAAGCAACAGCTTAAGTAGTCCTCTTGAGTTCTTTCTCTCCATCTTTCCAACCCGGTGTTTTCCAGATTAATGGTTTTGTCATGCCTCTCTTTGAATACCAGAATCAGTAGGAATGCTAGCTAGTACTGGTTTCCTTAAGTATCAGCGAAAAATTTTAATGTATTTTTATGCTGGTAATTGTTTTAGAACCTGGGAGGGATGTCATTGTTTTCTTAACTTGGCAAAAGCAAATATATTACTGTAGACAGCATTACTAGAAAGAAATAGTAACTTTGAAGTAGACATATGTCCATCCTAAGAAAACTGAATATATTTCAAAGCAGACCACACCACTCAACTGCTGGCAATGTTCTTCCACATACTTGGCAGTATACTACTCGAAGTCTGAGAACTGTTTCTTTTTTGTAAAAATGATTTTGATTGGAAAACCCTGAATAAATCCTTTGGAATGTGTAACGTTTAGAGCTCCTTCTGGGATTCCTTTTCCATGAATCAAGGTTCTTTGATTCACTATCCTCCTTGGCACTTGCTTCCTAGTCATCTCAGCAGCCTTTGTGCCAGAGCTAAGGAAGAGCTCCCATTTTAGGTCCTAAAGCAGGGAGAACAATAAAAGGAGAACCTCATTTCAAGTACCAGAAATGTCTGGGCTATAAAGAACACACATATTGTCAAGGTAAGCCCAGAGTGGGGTGACATCACCAAGGTCATTCCTGGCTCCGCGTCCCCCCCACCCAGGAGGAACAACTAACAATTATTTGGAAACAGGACACTAGTTGAGAGAATCCTAGAACATGGAGGTGAGGCTGAAGCACCCCCGTGCACCACAGAGACCAAGACAGACTGCATTCGAAGGGTGAGAGAAGGAGCTACACGTTGACCACGCTGCCCCTCCCCCAGGCCAGTGGAGCACCATGGGTGAGGCCTCCCGTGAACCTCTGGCTCCTCCAGTAGGAGAAGAGAACTGGGGGACGGCAAGCTCCACCACTAGCATCGGGGCTGCTTTGTGGGAGCCGCTGCTCTAACCTGCTCCACTGGGGCTGCAGGGGAGTCTGCAGGGCTTGACCACTACAAGTCGGGCTGTGATGAAGGGGGAAGGGGCATGCAGCAGCCAGCACGTGGATTGTGACCGATGGAATTCATACCTGCAGTGCCCAAGTAGGGATCACAACGGGCACCTTTGCTTATCTACAGAGCCAGGTTGGCGGGGCACTACAACCAGGGAACTCAGGCTACAGATCCACCTGATACGCATCTGGCCCTTGAACCTGGTTTGCCCATAGCCAGGGAAAGAGCAGAGTCACAGCCCACCCACTGTGGACAGTGTCTTCTGGCCATCTGACCAAAAGGGCTGGCAATAAATCCTGGAAGCTATTTGGCCCAGTCGTGCTCCAGCCAAGAGGCAGGCAGCCAGAGCTCATCACTGGCTCTGGTACAAAGCAGAGCCAGTATCAGGTGTGGAGGGATCCGGTACCATGCACAGGCACAGAGATTAATTCATATCCAAGGCTGAGAGGAGCTCCCAGCTCCTCCCAACTGGGGAGCCTGTTTGAGAAATTAAGAGTAGCCTAGAGCGGCCCCTCCTCATCCCACCCAGGCAAAGGAACTGGGACTAGCCCCATCCCATCTGCTGTGGAGAGTGTCTTCCTGGCCCAGCTGACTAGAAGGATTGGTGACAACTCCTAGAAACTGTGCGGCCCAGCAGTGCTCAAGCCTAGAGAAGGGTAGGCAGAGCTGACAGTCTGCAAAGCCAAGCCAGTGGCCTTGTTCAGCCACAGAACGTGGAGTGTGGATCAGCTTGAGTTAAGACAACAAAGAGCTTTACTGGCTTTAGAGCTGCTTCTCCTGCTGCACCCAGGCAGGAAATCTAATTCATAGCCCTACTCATCACTGAATACAGCCTTCAGCATGTCCAACTGGGGAACCTAACCAGAGAACATGGGAAGCTGTACAGCCCATTAAACAGCCCTAGATACAGTGGCACTTGAACACACAGCACAGCCTGTGGCCTCCCCCATCTGCAGGGCAAAACCAGTGCCCTCACCTGACCAGGGAATTAAGTGCACACTCTGGCCTGATTTGGGTTCCCAAACAATGAACTATACAGGCTCTGGGTCCTGTCCAGAGCCAGGTCCTATACAAGCTCTGATTCTCTGCCAGGAAACTACTTCATAGCCCCATCTACTACTACTACTGAATATAATACCCAGTAAAGTCTGGAGGAAGAGCCCAATTACTCAGATATGCAGATACCAAAGTAAGGAATCAAGGATCACAAAAATTAGGCAAATATGACACCACCAAAGGAAACTAATAAAACTCCAATAACTGACCTTAAAAAAATAAAGATCTGGGCTTCCCTGGTGGCGCAGTGGTTGAGAGTCTGCTTGCCGATGCAGGGGACGCGGGTTCGTGCCCCGGTCCGGGAGGATCCCACATGCCACAGAGCGGGCTGGACCCGTGAGCCATGGCCGCTGAGCCTGCATGTCTGGAGCCTGTGCTCCGCAACGGGAGAGGCCACAACAGTGAGAGGCCCACACACCGCAAAAAAAAAAAAAGAGTATCTATGAACTGTCAAAGAATTCAGAATAATCCTCCTAAGGAAGTTTAGTGAACTACAAGAAAGCACAGACAGCTAAGTGAAATTAGGAAAACAATGCATGAACAAGACAAGAAGTTTGACAAGGAAATAGCAACATCAAAAAAACAGGAGCACTAGATTTTAAAAATACAATAACTGAACTGAAGAATTCAATAAAAAGTTTCAAAGGTAGATTCGACCATGCAGAAGAAAGAATCAGCAAACTGGAGGATAGAACTTTAGAAATTACCCAGTGAAAGGAACAAAAAGGAAAAGAATAAAAAGAGTGAAGAAAGCCTATGGAAATTATGGGACACAACAAAGTAAACAATGTTCATGTTATGGGAATTCCAGAAAAAGAAAAGAGAGAGAGAAAGGGAAAAAAAGTATATTTAAAGCAATAATGGATGAAACCTTCCCAAACCTAGGATGAGAAATGGATATCCATATCCATGAAGCACAAACAAGCCCAAACAGGTTGAACTCAAATAGGGCTACTCTGAGACACATTGCAATTAAATCATCAAAAGTCAAAAACAAAGAAAGAATTTTAAGACCAGCAAGAGTAAAGAGAGAAGTTACATATGAGGGAACCCTGGGATAATTGGATATTCACATGTAAAAGAATGAAATTGGACCAATATCTTATACCACTCACAAAACTAACTTGAATTGGATTAAAGACTCAAATGTAAGACCTGAAACTATGCAACTGCCAGAAGAAAACATAGGAATAAAGCTCATTACATGGGTTTGGTAATGACTTTTTGGATATGACACTGAAAACACAAACGACAAAATAAAAAATAAACAAATGGAACTACATCAAACTAAAAAGCTTCTGCACAGGAAACAAAAACAAAAACAAATCAACAAACTGATTGAAAAGACAACCTATAGAATGGGAAAAACGTATTTGTAAACCATATATCTGATAATGGTTAATATCCAAAATAAATTAAAAATTCATACAAATCAATAGCAAAAAAATAAATAAATAAATTACCCAATTAAAAAAATGAGCAAAGGACCCGAATAGACATTCCTCCAAAGAAGACACACGAAAAGCCAACAGGTACATGAAAAGATGCTCAATACCACTAGTCATTAGGGAAATGCACATTAAAACCACATTGAGATATTACTTCACACCTGTTAGAACAGTCATCCTCAAAAATGTCAAGAGATAACAAATGCTCATGAGGATGTGGAGAAAAGGGAAGCCTTGTGCTGTTGGTGGGATTGTAGATTGGGAAAGCCAGTATGGAAAACAGTATGGAGGAGCCTCAAAAATTAACATTAGAACTACATATATCTAGCAACTCCACTTCTAGGAATATATCCAAAGAAAATGAAAACACTAACTCAAAAAGATATCTGCACCCCCATGTTCATAGCAGCATTATTTATAATAGCCAAGACATGGAAACAATCTAAGTGCCCACTGATGGACAAATGGGTAAAGAGGTTGTTTTATATATTTATAGGTATATACATATTATAGGTATACACACACACACACACACACTGAAATATTATTCATCTGTAAGAAAACAAAGAAATGCTACCATTTGAGACAACAGAAATGGACCTTGAAGGCTTTATGCTAAGTTAAATAAGTCAGAGAAAGAAAGGCAAACACTATATGATCTCACTTATGTGTGGAACCCAAAAAAAAAGAAAACAATCATAGAAAAAGAGATCAGACCTGTGGTTACAGGAGACAGAGGGTCAGGGGAGGGGAAGTTGGAGGAAGACGGTCAAAGGTACAAGCTTCCAATTGTAAGATAAATACATACTATGGACATAATGTACAACATGATGACTATAGCTAACACTGACGTGTGATATATAGAAAAATCGTTAAGAATAAATTCTAAGCATTCTCTTCACAGAAAAGTATTATTTGATCTCATTTATATAAATGTGTGTGTTTGTGTGAGAGAGGACAGAATACAAAAATGCAAAAAGAAAAGTTGTAAAGTACGAAGCTGCTTAGGTTTATACCTCAACTATAACAGATAATAATTTGTTTAATTTTAATAGGTACAAAAATAAATGTTAAGCATAGAACAAGCAAAAAGAAAAACTGAGCCCAGCGTAGATGTCCTTAAAGCATTTGCAAAGGAGGGCTTTATTAGGTCCGCAAACACCTGCAATTACAGGCAAAATTCTGTGTGTGTGTGTTGTGTATGTACTTGGGGAGTGGATGCATAGCCTTTATTGAATTATTAAAGGGGATGTTAAGACCCAAAAGTTTAAAAAGCACTGGAAAGCCTGATCACAAAACCATTTTAAACTACTCTGATTATGTTTTATAGTTTTCCTTCACTCGTTAACACTTCAAAGAACAGCATGTGAATGTGGAAAGAATCTCTGCCATTTAGGTAAGATCTCTGAGTCTCAGCGTAAAATTAGCATATAGTAGCAGGATGAAATTATACACCATAGATGAAAGTACCTAGCAGAGCGCTTTAAGACTAGTACTTACTTATGCAAGACATCTTCCCCTGCTTACTTGTTTTCAGTAGAATGAAAGCATACTGAAAGCTGGTACAATGTCTTCTTTGAAATTTTCTTTTGTAATGCTTACTATGCTTTTTGATACGGATGAGCCAATATCCACTTAAGGGCATGTAAGCTCACAATAACTTTTGTTGAATATAACTGTTTGAATGTACTTTCACTATATTATTATATAGGGATTTTAAACTAAAATGTACTTGCACACATTATTTAGAGCCTAACTTGGATATCAGAGTAGGTGGATATACACCCCTGGAAAATAATAGCTAATTTCTTCACTAACATCAAACTGCTGAACATCTACTTTGCATATACATAGCTAGGCACTGTATTATGAGTTGCAGGTAATAAAAAGTCGTTAGTCAAAGACTCTGCTCTCTAGGGTTATTTTACAACAGCAAATCATGTTCAAACTAAAGGATAGACCAAAATAGGAAGTGCCATAGGAATTTAGACAAGGGAGAAACACATCTGAAATGAGAAGGAAGGTGGGTATGGGGAAGGGTTCATGGAAGAGGCAGTGTATGCTGTGAGCAAGGTTTCAACGTGTAGCAGGGTGAGTGAAAGGAACAAATGAAGACATATAGTCGTGATATCATGAGGCACAAACTAGAAATAAACAGCACTTGTTTTAGGCTGGTCATGAGGTAATTTAAGGGGATTACTGAGAAACTAGATAAAGAGATATCTCTTTATATATTACTTATTAACAATACTTTTGAACACAAGTATTTAATTTAAAAAAAAAGGACAATATAGGGATAGGAGATTAGGAGGTACAAACTATTATTATAAAATGAGCTATAAGGATATATTGCATAGCACAGAAAATATAGCCAATATTTTAGAATAACTATAAATGGAGTATAACCTTTGAACATTGTGAGTCACTATATTTTACACCTGTAACTTATATAATATTACACATCAACTCTACTTCAATTAAAAATGCTATTTTAGTGAATAAAACACTAAGCAGTAAAATTTTTAAAAAAGAACTTAGAAGAGAACTTAAAAATAAAGACATAAAGAGCAGGTTGAAACAGCGCAGAAATCTGGCAATTAAGAGGCCATTGATAACTTTCAAAATAGCACTTTTTCTACCCATTCTCAGTGGAGGCAAAGCCTTATTAATCCTACTATCTCTTTTTCTGTTTTTCAAAATCTCAGGATAAGTCTATTTCAATTGTAGCTAATGGCAGTAATGCAGCACCAGAAAATGCCTTTTGTAAGGAGAAGCAACTTTGAATCCTAAATCGGTACTCAAGTCTTAAATTACTGATAACACTGACCACCCACCAGACTAAATGTTTTTTTTTACATGATTGGAAAGCAACAGATTGATTTCAATTCTATCTTGTCAAATCTACAAAAAAGTTCCCACAGTTCATTTAGCAACTAATAGCGTACATCCTTCTATTTGGTATTACTCCTCCTCCTTAACACCGGGCAATTAATTTTGCCTTTCTCTGGGAAACGTTTTTAACAAAGGAAATAGAGTCATAAATCAGTTTCGGATAGGAAATCATACAACTATTTCTACCTAGGGCTTTGAATTTAGAAACTTTCCTCAGAAATTGTTGAAATATAACAAAGTCCAAACTCAGAAATAACTTAAATTTACTTATCTTAGTTGCACTAAAATAACAAATTCTATTTTCTATCTTGTTTTCTTTCTTCCCCAGAAGGCTTCTCCAACCCTAATCCATAACTTAATGCATTCATCTCACCTATAAAATCACTGGCAGGTATGATGCCGGCTTTGGCGGCTCCAGTCCCCTAATCCTGACCCATTTCTTGCCAAAGAATTGAGTTTCTTCAGAAACCAAGTAACAGACATTTCAATTTCTAACCATCATTAGCATATTTTCATGTACTAATACTCAACATAAAAACACCTTTTAAAATTACAGAAATTTTTACTGTACTTAAGATCAATTGCACTAACCTGTATTTCATAAACCTTGGGCTACTTTCTTAAAAATGAATTATTATTTTAATGTTTTTCACTTATTATTCAGAATAATTATTCATATAATTAAATATTTTACAATTAGGTAAGAAAGGTGGAAAATAGTTTTGCTATTCTTGTTCTTTGTTCTCTCTTCTACTTGGTGTGCCTGAGTCAAAATTTTAGAATATTGAAAATTTAATCTTTCAAACCCAAACCACATTTAAAGATAATAATAACAACCAGCCAAAACAAATTCCGTCCAGAGCTTTGCATGGTCCGGGGAACAGTTCTCTGAGTGGGCCATTTGGAGTGGGATTTGCCCACCTGCCTCCACTCCTTCTGCCTCATATACTGAAGATAGAGACAAAGAAACCAACTCAAGTCTTTCCAAAGTGTATTTATAAATAGAGAATTTGTAATCAGAAAAACAATAACGATATATAATAGAAGTAACATGATTTTTCAGAACCAGTATCTTGTTCTAAAGCAATATTTAAAAAAGAAGGTAAGGGGCTTCCCTGGTGGCGCAGTGGTTGAGAGTCCGTCTGCCGATGCAGGGGACACGGGTTCGTGCCCCAGTCCGGGGAAATCCCACATGCCGCGGAGCGACTGGGCCCGTGAGCCATGGCCGCTGAGCCTGCGCGTCCGGAGCCTGTGCTCCGCAACGGGAGAGGCCACGACAGGGAGAGGCCCGCGTACCGCAAAAAAAAAAAAAAAAAAAAAAAAAAAAAACCTAAGAAGGTTAGCTATAAACCCTGGCCCTCTTTTTTATTGATCTCCTATTTTAATTTGTTAAAATAAAATCCATGGCCTTTTGAGTCAAACCGTCTCTTTAATTTCAGATTTAAAGATAACAAGCCTCTTTTTAAATGGAATATTGGCACACAGACACCACACAGTCTGGCTTATTACAACTGTTCTCTGTTGGTGAAGTGGCACATTTGCAATCCCCACCATAGCAATCTTCACCATTTCACAGAATATCATTCAATTGTACATCCCTAGGTGAGCAACAAGAATGGGCACTTGAGCTCAGGAGCAAAGCGTTTGTGGGGAAATCCTAGGTCAGAACCCCTAAAAGGGGAGACTAACTTGAGGATGCCCAAATAACCTGAGGTTTACCTTGGCCACCTCCCCTGGCTTTCTGACTGCCTGGGGGAAAAGTCTCTCTGGAAACTCTTTTGAGGTTATTGGGGGAATCCTAGGACAAACACACTGCTTGCTTTTGCAGGAGGACTTGCCCCATACCCTACCCAGCTAGGTGTCTCACAACCTAGCTGGACTAAAAAACCTTCAAGAAAAACGGGATAGACTGACATTTGCATTTCTACTTCCACCTATTCTTATGCACAAAATATGTAGGTAGAGCCCTCTTTCTCACACCCCAATAGATTCTGCTGTCCTTGAAACCCATCTGGTAGCTGCAGTGACTACAATGAAGGGAGTTATCGGAAACCATATTGGTACTGGGCTTAAAGGATTTTTCATGCCATGCATTTTGGGGAAGGACAGATAACAGTCCAAACGTGGTATAAGGCAATGCCCTTTCTGGGTCCTTGAAAAATCAGTCACGGAACAGAGGTGGTGGACAGGAGCTGACAAGAGCTGGTTTGTTAATGAGCACAGCATCCCCGGGGTGTGGGGGGGAATCAATGAAATGATTGACAAGAGAAGATGGTAAATGAAGGGAGAAGTGGGGACAAGTGCTGCTCAACCCAAGCTGAACTCCAGGAGGTAAATTTCTCCTCTAATTTGAGATTCTTTCTAAAGGTTCAGTATTGAAGTGGATGTTTGACGTTGAAATGTGCAGACCCATTCTGATAACTGGAAAGGGAGGAGGCTGAGGAACGCAAAAGGAGAAGGAAGATTTCCGATTACTTCCCCAGGCTGCTGACAAGAACCTGCTGCTCGCAAACCACAAATTAACCAAGCGAAGGTTGAAGGTAGCAACGTAAAAGTGCAACTCAAATTATTTTACATTCGGAATCCTCTTCAATATCTAAGCGAGTGTAACACAGCAATGATTGATTATCTTAAGATTACAGAGGCTGACCGCCTTCTTTGTTTGCCCAGTAACACCGCTCCTCCAATAATCTCAAGCACTTGGCTGATTAACATTTCAATTTCAGTTGTTGCTCCTTTTCCCATTGCAGAAGGCGGCAGGGATATTCCCCTTCTTCCCTCTGTATTACAAACCCCATTACTAACCAAGCAGAAAGCACCGCGCAGTGTGGCCGAGGCTAATAATAGCCGGGCTGCTTACCTTCTCCGGAGGGATCGAATCAGCGCATGTCCCCGGCGCCGGCTGCCCGGGGGCCGCAGTGCCGCCGCGCCGCGTCTGTGTGTGGTCAGCTCGGCCGGCCCCCACCCCACCTGCCACCTGCAGCACCTGCTCCCGGCGCCGAGCTCCGGCCGCCGGAAGTCATCCCCCGCCCCTGGCCGGATCGCCACATTCCGCGCCAGCCGCGGGGGGAGAGGGGCCTCTCCCGGCACCGGCTCCTGCAAACTGCGCTCAACGATCGCTACCCTTCCCGGTTGTAGGGTTATTTTCTAGGAATGCTTTTACAGAAGAAGCGTCGCCGGCTGGTGGACCGAGAGAGAAGAGCCAGAGTGACTTTCCCTGCAGAGCGCCTTTCCTCTGAGCGCTCCCCTGTCACTCCCGCGGCATGGACGGCTCCATTCCGCTGTGTGGGTTTTCCACCCTCTTCATCTTCCTTATCTGTATTGTTCATTTCGCTGAATTTGAGAGTGGGATTAGCTCTTAAGATATTCAAACACTCCGAAAATATTTTAAATTGGCGACTAGTTTTTCTAACCCCCTTGTAGCGAGCTCCACTTCCCCCTCACACACACACAGTTACTCGCACGTACACACCCAGCCAAACCGCTCACAATTAGGAAAGCTGGGACCTCTCGCCCTCTTGCTTACGTAATGGAACAGGAAACTCCCAAAGGAGTGGGGAAGTAGGACCGGCTAGCGAAAGCACTCGAGGAAAGAGAGAGGGGTCGCCCCAAGATTTTGTTGCTGTTTAGTGGGGTCCTTAGTGGACAGATGTTCCCCCTCTAACCCCCTGGCCTCGCCCCAAGTGGAATGGCTGGTCTGGTGACAGCTGTAACATTTGAAAACAAAGAAGCTGAAGCCACATTAACAGATGGCTGCATCTCTTTCTTTCCTGAAGGATTGATCAGAATTGGCTTTAAGAATCATATTAGCATATACGTATATAACAAGCCCTTTCCTTCTCTCTTTAAATTGGCACCAGCTATTAACAGGTTTCTCTCTCTCTCTCATCTTCCTCCCTCCCTCCTTCCCTCCCTCCCTCTCCTAAGCTGACCAGATCATCAGTTTCCGGATTTAAGGGGGAAAAAAGGCCAAGGATGTGCTCTCTTTACAGCTGAACCAGGGTTTATTTTCCCAGTGTTGAGCCATTCCCAAGTAGAGAGGCTCTTTGACACTAGGGTTCTCTGTGAGTGAACTTCTCACATTCAGCTTGCTTTGGGAATTGCCCATCACTAGGTCCAGGCCAGTTTTATCCTTGGATTTGTCCAGCAATCTAAACAGTATAATTGCACAAGGCCAAGGCAGTACTTTTACTCTAGGAAGCCTTCCCAACTCTCTGTTTAGCAGTTCCAAAATTAGGAGGTAGTGTAGCAAACAGTTTCAACAAGGCTCAGTAAGAATTCTTGACCCTAGAATGCGGGCTTTTTAAAAGCTGGAACAACCTAATTCATCTCTCTGTGTTTCACTTTCATAAAATTAGACCTCACCAAAGAGCAGGGGATTCTTAATATGTATCAAAGTGTATGTGGAATCTGGATGGGAATATTACATCTTTAATTTCACTAACCTCTAACTGCAATTTAGTATTTAGCATGTCCTTTAAATCTAAATGCAGACAACAAACCACAATAATATTAGGAGTACCTGTGCCTATATCCCCAGCAGATATCACAGACAATTTCCTAAGGCAGTTTTATAGATATCTCAAAGTATCACTACTCTGATGTCACAATCAAATCATCATTACCTTTTTTGTTTTATCTAACAGACTATATCTATTTTAGAATGGTTTTAGATATACAGAAAAATTAAGGGGATAATACAGAGTTCTTATATATCTCATTCCCAATTTCCTCTATTATTGAAACCGTACACTAGTGTGGTACCTTTTTTACAATTAATGAGCCAATATTAATAAAATAATATTAACCAGAGTCTGTACTTTATTCAGATTTCCTTGGCTTTTGCCTAGTGTCCTTAATTCCATTTCAGGCTTCCATCCAGGACACCACATTACATTTAGTTATCAAGCCCCCTTAGGCTCCTCTGGGCTGTGGTAGTTTCTCAGGCTTTTCTTGTTTTTGATAACCTTGACAGTTTTTTATTTATTTATTTATTTATTTATTTATTTATTTTTGGCTGTGTTGGGTGTTCGTTGCTGCGCGCGGGCTTTCTCTAGTTGCAGAGAGCGGGGGTTACTCTTTGTTGCAGTGCGCCGGCCTCTGATTGAAGTGGCCTCTCTCGTTGTGGAGCACGGGCTGTAGGCGCCTGGGCCTCCGTAGTTGCAGCACATGGGCTCAGTAGTTGTGGCTCACGGGCTTAGTTGTTCCCTGGCATGTGGGATCTTCCCAGGCCAGTGCTCGAACCCTTGTCCCCTGCATTGGCAGGTGGACTCTCAACCACTGCGCCACCAGGGAAGCCCCAACCTTGACGGTTTTGAGGAGCAGTGATCAAGTGTTTTGTAGCATACCTCACTAATGTAAACTGTCCAATGCTTTTCTCATGGTAAGGCTGGGATTATGGTTTATTGGGAGGACAACCAGATAAAGTGCCTTTTTTATAACATCTTATCAAGGGTCCATGCTATCCACGTGATTTGACTGTTGATGTTGACCTTGATAACCTGGCTGAGGTCGTGTCTCAGATTTCCCCACTGGAAAGTCACTCCTCCACCCCTTCCACACTACACTTGTTGGAAGGAAGTCACTATGTGAAGCACAAACCCAAAGAGTGGAGAGTTATGATCCACCTCCTTGAGGACAGAGTATGTACATAAAATATTTGGAATTCTTCCACACAGAGTTGTCTATTTCCCCCCAAATATTAATTTATTCAATTATTGATATTTATTTATATCAGTATAGACTCGTGGATATCTATTTTATCCTTTGGGTTATAATCCAATACTACTTTATTTTGTTGTTTGAATTGTTCCAGCTCTGGCCATTGGGAGCTTTTGCTTTTGGCGCCTGTGCTCCTTTGACATACTCCCTTTGGGGTGTGTGAGTTTGTGTGTGTCTGTGTATCTGTGTGTATATGTGTTTAGCATGCATGTGTGTGTGTGTGTTTAACACTTCCTGACTTTCTGGTACCACAAGGTGCTCCAGGCTCATTTTGTGTATTTCCTGCCCCAGTCCTAGAATCAGTCATTTCTCTGAGGAGCCCTGACTCCTTCTATTGGAGAGTAGTAATAGAAACCAAGAGCTGGGCTCTAGATGTGCTGTTGCTAATGGGGTATTATTTGATTAGGCTCTCTTAACTGAGAGAACAAAGAAATAGATATGTATAGTAACCCATGTATATACACATATCAGTAAACATTTCTATATATAACTATCTATATCTATATTGAGCTGAGTGTATACTGATGTCTGCAACTATAATCCATTAATGCTGAGATTAGTTTAGCTTTCTCCTCGTTTATCTGTAAATTCATACTTCAATATTGAGAAATGTGGCTACCACCATCCACCATCTATTTATTTAATTGTTCAATTTCAGTACACATGTATCAGAATTGTTAACCCATCACCCCAACATCACTATTTTTAAGTATAGTAGTTAGTAGAGTCTCTGTTATATCTTGTTATTTAATGAGTTTAAATACCCATTCGTTTCTATATCACAAATTTGCTTTTTAAAATATTCTAATCACTGCATTTAAAACATAGTAACTAGTTTCTTTTGAGATTCTATGTATTATATTTTATGAATTTAAAAGTGTTATTTTAAGACTATTTAAATGGGCTACTCCGTATTGTCAAAGGATCCACAGTAAAAAGAAGGTGAGGATCTCAACCTCACAAAGATTATTGTCAGTTTATAAGGAGATGATGTGAAATTGTCTGGTGCAAATGTTGGGAGCTCATGCGTGATAAGTGTTAGCTTTGTCCACTTGGGCAGGCTTCTTTCTCCTTTAAAGTTCTAAATACCTTGGAAGAGAGAACATGCTAAACCTTATGGTTAATAATTTATAATGTAGTGGAAGGATTTGCTAGGTATCAGTGTTGGAGGTAAAGGTCCATATAAGGTTGACAGAGGATGAGAAGAAGACAAGGATGACCCTGAAGGTCAGGGGTTTTGTAGTTGAACAGACTGGGGATTGGTTCCTTCCATTCACAGCCTGACTTTGTCTCATTTTTGAAATAAGGAGAACAATGGCTATTACATAGGCTTGTCCTTAAGAGTGAAAGTAGATGTTTAATCTTTTCTTTCAATTTGTTTGAGACAGTGGGGATTAAGTGTGGCGATTTGGGACAGTTACATAACATATTGGATTGTCCTTCCTTGTATAGTTTTCACTCTGTGAAGCCAGACTCACTGGAGGTATAGATAGTTTCTCATGATAATTCAGGCTCCTTCATCCATGAAAGTACTCTTGCCAGGTGCTTTTTACTCATAGAAGACAATCAATGTTGATGGTGCTTGGGATAAAACAAAAATTAAAGATATTAAATGGCAGGAATTAACTGCTTCAGATGCTATACCATGGCGAGAGACATAGGGGAAAGAGAAAGAAAAGAAATGAAATGAGAAATGTCTTACATCAACATGTACGGTTTGAATCTATCTGCTTGGAACTTGGCATACACCAGTATGCCAGATATTTTAATTTAATGAATAGTGGCTAGGGTGAGGTGAAATAGATCAGTTTTTTAATCTATGACTTTTCATTGAAGAACCCTTTTTTAAAAACAATCTTCGGATCATGACTTTGAGGTCTGCAGTAATTCCTTTCTGATATTCTGGAATTACAGATCAAATGGCCTCATGATATCATGCGTCTCCGCAAAGGACAATATGAAAACCTGAGCCAGAGGCCCTGGGTGCCTGAAGCTGTCAGCATTAGAACCACTCCTTTGGTTTAAGGAGTCCTTCCAGAAAGGACTCATTTAAATGCAAATATACTATCAAGAGGGGTAACCATGTATCCAGTATCTGATTAGCAGCCATTAACAATTTAGCAGAGATTAGCTTCTCAGATTTATTATGGAGAGGAGTTGTCAGGGTGATTTGGCCCAGGCATCTGTCATCCACTGACTGCCAGGTCTTCTGCCCTCTTCACTACATAGGGATCTGCCTAAAGCTGGGAATTTAGTTTACTAGGAAAGAATTGGGCACTCACCGCATGACAATCAATATTGTTTTACATAATTTTGACTTATGAAAAAGGGTAGGAGGAGAATTTCTATAATAATAGTACCTTTGTGTGTGTGTGTGTGTGTGTGTGTGTGTGTGTGGTAGCTGCTCAGCTTAGGTTGATTAATCATACTCTACAGAAATCTTAAAATTTTATGATAATCATCTACCCTTTCAATGAGGCCAGAAATTATATCATGTAAAATATGCACAAATGTAGTCTAGGGATGGCAAAGCTATAGTAATAGAAATAGAATTGCGTTCAAGTAATTATAGCTGGACTAAAAATTTCCTGCATTAATATGAAAGCACGGATACAAGAGTACAAGAAAATGATCATTCATATGAAGATTGATATTTCATATTGAATATCTGTAACAGAAATAGGAAAATGGAAGAAGGGAAATGACTACAAACAGAACAGTAACTGTTTCTTTAGACATCGCTAAGAATTCACCTTGTTTTTACTGGTAAGGAGTTCACATATAATACCAGACCTATAGAATACAGGTAGTATTCTATAATTGGAAGCCTAGATTTAATTGAGAAATGTATGTGTACTTAAGTGAGATGCTTGGTAAATGGCATATGATACATTCAATAGTGTGGTGTAAGTAATTCTCAAATAAACCCTTTTAAAAATAAATCATCATGTAGAAGTCATGAAATAAAACAATGTACTTAGGCATTGCTCTTTAAATTTTTTAACCTTAAGTTTTTAAAGAATCTAAGAAAACCAAAAAATCCCTTCTGGAGAAAGGTATACTTTGAATAAAACTTTTGCATTGTAATGAATAGATTATTAAATAGTATTTATAAAGAATTATGTCTCTATAATTATTCATTTTTTAATAAAAAGGAATATTCAACTTTTCAAATCAAATTTAAGCTTATAAGAAGAGGAAATTGAAATCTGATTAAAAAGTAAGTTTCAATGAACTGTGTTTGGTCATCAGGCAAGTGGATGTTCATCCATTCAGCAGATATTGATGGAGTGTCTAATATGTGCCGCTGTTCTAGGCACTAGAGCAGTAGGCTCTAGGAGTGAACAAATAAATCTCTTCTTTATGGATCTTATGTTCCAGTGGAAGGAGACCACCATAAATACATAAATATAGCATGTTAGTTAGTGGAAGGACCATGAAGGAGCAGCGTAATGATGCAAGGTTTAGGGCAAGTATATAGGGTGGTCAGGGAACATTTGAGCAGAGATTTGAAAGAAGTACGGGAGCAAACCGTATGAATACACTGAAAGAGAGGCTTGGTGTATGCAGGTGGGTGGGCTTATACTTTATGTGTTCCAAAGACTAGGAGGTTAGTTGGTTTGTAGTGAAATGATCAAAGGGGAAATTGTTAGAAGATAAGGTTAGAAAGCTAGGTTAGCAAAAAATCACTTAGGGTCTTTTAGGCGATGGTCAAGAGAGAACTTTAGAGGATTAAGAATTTGTTTTTGGACATACTAAGTTTGTGATGGCATGTGTGGACATGTGAAGTAGACAACTGGATATACTAGTCTGAATTTCAGCAGCAAGAGATTATCATGGCTGTAGATGAAAATTGGTAAATCATCATGGTATTTAAAGTCTCTAGATTTAAAGATGAAATCACTTTATAAGTAGGCATAGGCAGAGAATACATGATGTTGAAGGACTGAGCCAGGAGACACTCCATCCTCTAGAGGATTCGGCAAAGGATATAAGAAGTGAGCAGGGAGATAAGACGAACTGTCTCATGAGCCAAGTGGTAGGTGTTAGAAGGAAGAGGGAGTTATTATTAATCCTACTGGTAGGTTAAGATGAGAACTGATCACTTAATCTAGGACTTGGCAACATATAATAGATATCACTAATAACCTTAAGAAGAGTAGTTTCTGTGTAGTGGAGAGGACAAAAATAGGTAAGTGGGAGATAAGGAAATGAAACGTTAAGTAGAGCTGTGTTGTTTGAGTCGTTTTGCTCTAAAGAGGAGCAGAGCAATGGGGCAATGGTTAGAATTGGACATGGGAAGAGAGAAAGACTTTTTCCCTTTAAGAGGAGAGGTATTAGACCTTTGCATGCTAATGAAAGCATCTGGTAGAGAGCAAATAATGGAAGATACAGGGAAGAGGAGACACAGTAGAAGAGAAATCCCTGATTCGGCCAGAAGGGAGGGATCCAGTGCAGAGTAGAGGGTTCGGCCTTAGAACAGAGGACAAACATTTCTTCTGCCAAAGGAAGAAGGAAGGCAGCACACGTGGTTTCAGATAGATCCAGGTAGGATGGTAGACTTGGTGTTTGGAGTTCACGGATATTCTATTTTGATCCCTCCTGTATTCTCAGTGAATTAGGCAGCAGCTGAGAATTTAGAGGAAGACATGTTATAGACGTAAAGAAAGAGGAGTTATGAAATTGTTCTCTAGGACAGAAGAAAAGAGAATTGATTCAGCAATCAGTTTTCTAGTAAGTACTAAGAGTTCACATGGGGTAAAATGATTATGAATTTAAATGAGGCAAATTAGAAAGGCTGCTCATTTTTTTCCCCAGCCATGTTTAGTTGTTTGGCCCAGACGCTGAATTGGCATAAGTTCTATTTCACTAGGGCTGGCATTTTGCACTGCCAATATGACTAAGAGTGAGGGCCAAGGGACTTCACAGTGTCTCTGCAAAAGAGTGATTCTAATGACAGACCATGGGCTCTAATCAGGGTAAGCAGAGAACTGAGGAATTACGCCTTGAGCGCTACGCTTGATTTTAACTGCAGGTTGGAACACAAAACTGAAAATCTTGACTGATAATGGTATGGTAAGGGCGAACACAGCTAGAACCTCCACATTTCACTCTGTTACACAGGAATTCTCCATGTTTCTTTCAGCTGAATTCCTGTCTCTCATTTCTTGATCCTTAATTCAGTGACATTATCTGAGGGGAGGTATGCATTTTTGATAAAGTCTTTCAGAAATGCATTTTACAAGACTACTTTTAATTTTAAAGTTGTTAGACTAGAAATAAGTTTAACAGAACTTGCAATGTTTTCAAGTGCTTTTCTTTCCTCTAAAGAGACATTTGTTTGACTATTACACCGAGCACCATCCTTCAGGTGTTCTTCCTCTGGCATTGAAAATAGGAGTAAAATGTAACAATTAAACAAACATCTTATCTTCAAACAGATATGGATCACTGTTTTCTTTCTAATATGGGCCAAATCTTGCTATTGACACCATGTCCATTTTTTCCCCAGTGTAACTAGTTTTCCCTTCATTGTGTGTATGAGACATGTTTGCCCCCTCATGGATGAATCTGGAACTGTCACCGTGAACTTTTTCTTGTTTTTATAGGGAAAAATAGACTGAAAGTATAGATATTGTGGTCAATGGGAATTATTTTTGAAGGAAATGTTGAGGCTGACCAAAAGAGGTTGAAATCACTAGATGTTTAACCTTCAATTAGTTTCAGAACTTGGGATTATGTTAAGAACCACACTTTAAGTGAATCTGGAAGAAGATGATAGACAAAAAAGTTTAAATTTTGACATCCTTTTAAAATATGAGAACACAGAATTGTGAAGAAAGCTAGTCTCACTCTTATTTAAATATTAAAATGCTTAATGTTTGTAACTTAACTCAGAAGGATGAGATGGCTTTTCTTCAATTAGTTTAAGATTATATAAATATAAATGAAGGAAAACCTGCCATTGATTAATCTTCACTTGCTACATATAGAATTATACAAGTTATGAGAAAGTCCATTCTTAGGACTGTGGGAACAACAATGAATCTGACTTTCCCTTAAGTGTTTTCCCTAACATTCTAGAAAAAATAACTTCAATGTGCCGATTTAGACATTTATGACTTATTTGCTTGTCACTGTTTTCGTTTCTAGGAATAAGACCCAGTTTCTTTCCTCAAAAGAGTTGCAAGTTGATATAGAGCCAAAAATTGCAATAAAGTGTAATCAATTCCACTGCAGAAGTTTGTACTTGATATAAATTAATAGAAGTGCAAGCAATGTATTTTAAGATCATTCTAGAGGAGTAGTTCAGAATAGCTTCATAGAGGAGAAGACCTGAGCTATCTTGGGAGATGTTTAGACAGATGAGGAGTGGAGCCGGAGTTGGGAAGGCAAAGGCAGTGTAGCCTTAGAATGCAAATGTTCACAGACATGATCTTGTGGCTTATTCACCATTCTTACCGACCTAAGAAGGACACCTGCTGGTAGCTTCATCATCATCATCATCACCATCATGTTAATAAAGAATGGATATTTTTGTCAGGTAGTCAAACAAGCTCTTTACATGTAGCACCTAGATGTTTTCTACGATCCACCTTATGAGTTCAATCATTGTAATTATTCTCATTTTTCACATACAAAAATGAAGACTTAGAGAGATTAAGTAATTTGTTCAAATCTTGGTGTGTGCCCTTTCAACTCCATGCTCTGTACCTCTGTGCTTAACAGGCTAGGATGATTTGCCCATATTAAGGGCTCAGATATTGGTTGATAAGTATAATAATCTCATAAAAGGTAAAGTGAAGTAATCTGCTTTGATGTTTATGATGCAGTTTGGTGAATGCACTTAAGTGCCAATAGATGAATAATAAAAGTTAGAAACACACAAAACATAGAGAATAAAAATTCATATATGTATGTCTGTTGGGAACAAAAAATCCTCTTGAATGTCTAACTTCTTAGTAAATATCAGGATATCACATACACATCATTAGGCAGCATCAATGGAGTATCCTCTGTACCCTGCAAGAGGGCACTGTTACAGATGCACAGAAAGAAAATTCATATTTCCTGCACATTATAAATAAGGACATACTATGATCACTCTTTAAGAATGAAGTAATTTGAATTTTTAACTTTTCCTTATCAATTGGTGTATATGAATCATGTTAGGTGAAGAATTATTGGTTGACTGGACATTTTATGTTTTAATTCTTTTCAGAAAACAGTAAACAAATCCCTTTAGGATCAAAATATCACATTCAGCAAATGAGCTATTATACTGAAGAAAGTGATGAATTCAGTAAAGTGTCTGCAATCTAAAATATTGTTATAGAAGAAGTAATTGAAGGAACTGGGAATAGATGACATGAAGCAAGACCAGGAGAGAAGTAGGTGGTCGCTCTAAACTATTTTAGGAGTTGTCCTATGAAAAAGGGTTTAGACTGTCCCACACTGAAGATTTTAGACCAAGTAGACAGGTTTAGGTTGATAAAAGGATGAATATTTTGACAAGTAGAACCTTTCAACTCTAAAATGGACCGACTGCATTTTAAACTCAAGAACTCCCTGTTACTGAAGTGCTTTAACAGAGGTTGAACTTAAGCAGTTGGAAAAGGAAGAGACTTTACAGTGAGAAAATTCTATGATTCTATGGTTTTCAACTCATAAATTTGTGTAGTTCATCCATTTTATTCATTGTACACACTTAAGTATATTGTTCCTTGAAATGGCCATTCAAAGTTGTTTCCTGTGCCACACACTATGAATGCTAGAGTTGGTCCTGTGTAAATCTTACCCCCATTGAATTAGTATTAACCCTAAACAAGCAGCTTTCTTCCATAAGGAAACAAGAAAAGAGGTTCAGAAATGTCCAAACTAAGTTTCTATAAAACGGTGTTATCAAATCTTATTTATCAAAAAACTTCAAACAGGGGCTTCCCTGGTGGCGCAGTGGTTGAAAGTCCACCTGCCGATGCAGGGGACACGGTTTCGTGCCCCGGTCCGGGAAGATGCCACATGCTGCGGAGCGGCTAGGCCCGTGAGCCATGGCCGCTGAGCCTGCACGTCCGGAGCTTGTGCTCCACAACGGAAGAGGCCACAACAGTGAGAGGCCCGCGTACCGCAAAAAAAAAAAAAAAAAAAAAAAAAAAAGGGAAGATGCAGACCTGTATGCTTCAGGATTTTCTCACCAAAACCCCACACAATTTCTTTACTATTCCACCAAGTATGGCCTAGCCCTACCCTCATCCCTGTTTTTCTTGGTTTAGTAATAAAGAAAGAGATGGAAATAAAGAAGAGATATTAGGTAGAAAGATATAAAATAGTGGGGAAAATAATATAAGTGAAGTCATGTACCACCACCATTTACTAGAAGTGGACTTTCAGCACCAACATTAATATTTTTTCCTGTTATATCTGTAAATGATAATAACTAATATGTGCATAACAATTTTCAATTTAATCAAATCTCATTTTTATAACTAACTACTTCGCAACAAGTAACACGCTAAGGCAACATCAATAGATGAAAAAAGGTAGTCCCTGGCCCCAAGGAATGTTGCCCAGGAGAACACAGAGATATGTAAAAAATACAATCACAATACAGTGTAGCGAGTGCAACAACCAGGAATGCAGAAGTGCAAGGGTAGCAAAAAGGAGCGTGTGATCACAACACTCAAAAGAAGACTGCACAAAAGACATAATATGTAAACTGAGGTTTGAAAAATGAAGTGGGTTGCCCAGGTACCCCATAGGGAGAAAGGAATTCTTGGAGGAGGGAAAAGCATAAATGAAGACAGTGAATTGTTCATATAATCCAGAAGTGAAGTAGGCAGTGGCAGGAGAAATGATTGGACACAGGCGTCATGAATACTTGCAGGTCTGCATTTTAGCAAGTCCATTCTAAAGGAAACTTTGAGGATCAACTCGGGGGTGGGGGGCCGCGGTGGGGACAGAACTAGTCATTCCTGCAAGAAACACTGGAACCAGTTTCTACCAACCCACCAATAGAACGACTTCAAAGGCAACATGGTATCACAGAAAGGGTTTGTTTTTTTGTTTGTTTGTTTTTAGTTCATTAGGCCTCACTTAAAATTCTGATTCCACAGTGCGTTTGCTTTGGGATCTTGAACAACACTCATAACCTCTGCAAGTCTCAGTGTAGTAAGTTTATGTGATTACCTTCATCTGTAATATCTCTGCGATGCAATTTTAATGGAAACTCAAGTTCAGGTCAAAGACAAGTTTCTCTGTGACTTCTCCTCTGAATTGATTCAAAAGCCGTCTCTCCCGTCCTCATTTGGCTTCTCTTATGGAATCTCATAAAAACTTCTAAGACCTCTTTGGGTTTTTGTTGTTGTTGTCTGTTTGTTTGTTTTTTAATTTAAGTATAGTTGATTTACAATGTTGTGTTACTTTCAGGTGTACAGCACAGTGATTCCTTTTTCACATTCTTTTCCCTTATAAGTTATTACAGAATATTGAGTAGAGTTCCCTGTGCCATAGAGGAGATCCTTGTTGTATCTATTCTACGCCTTCTTTGAATGACCACAGCACTTGTTGTCTGTATCAGTTTTATGTCTCTGGTTGCTTTGTGACTGAAAACGAAAAATTTCTATTTGTTCATGTCCTGGCCCTTCCTTAAAAATCTGTTCATTTATGTATTTCATATTTATTGACTACATCTTAGACACCGTGTTAACTGCTGGTTCTAGATGTTAGTAAAATATAGACCTTCCTGCTCAAAAGGTCACAGTATTTGTGGGAAAACAAAAAAATGAACAACCTATGTCTCAAAGAGCTTTGTACTTCCCAAAGAGAACACACCTAGTAGGTACAATAAATACATGTATCATACATAAATGTATAAATAGTTAATGGGATTGAAAACTAGAGATAACTGCTTTTCGATTCTGAGGAAATGATGATTATATTTCACCAGGAGCTCAATACCACTCTGAGAATGAGGGCTTAACCCCCGTCCTGACTCACTGCATCGCTTTTCTGTATAAAAACACACAAGTCTGTACGTACGCTCTAGAAAAAGGCTTATCTGGCATGAATTTCAGATAGCAAGAAGAAAACTTCAAGAGGTTCAGAGAAGTATCCAGAAGCTCAGATGATTGGCACTAATACAACTTGCTTGACAGGAAAATAGAGCTGTAAATCTCACAAAATTAGATGATCTTTGAAGAATTTCAAAACCTCCTGCTATTAATTGGAAATCCTAGAAGAACCGCTTCTTTTAAAGCACACTGATAATATGCTTTACAGCTTAATATTCAGAAGCCTATGTTTTGGCTAAGTGAGCTTCAGGAAAGAAGGAAACTTGAGGTTCAGTTCCATCTACTCTGGAACCTCTGGTCAAGACATCTACTTCTGTGCTCAGCCATCTTATCACCTGTAAAATGGAGGCAACTCTAAGAACACATAGTTACACAGATGTTGCACAGTTTCACGTGTCATTGTCCTCATTTGTTTCAGAAAAACCAGTAACATCTAAGCTACTACTGCAAAGAGTGCAGTGTTCCTTGGGGTCACCTAGTGCAGCTCTGTCAAAGGAAAGAAAAGGAAAGGGGCCTAGAATAACTATAATTTTCCCAAGAGGACACTATTATTTTATGGTAAATCTGAGTCAAGAACCCTGATCTCTTTGATGCCATTCCATTGTTCTTTCGCTGGGTTCTGAACAACCCAGAGAAAGAAAGAGAAATAAAACTCCTATGTGCTGTGTCACTGGTACAGGACGTGACAAGATTGGAATTGGAGAACTATATATTAACAGGTATTTGGGAAATTCTTCAGACTAATTAAGATATATACCAGGTCCATAAAAAACAGTATGTTTTCTCAAGATGATTCTGTGGAATGAACAGAACTGGTAACTGAAGGTGTCTGTGTGCTGCAGTTCCAAACAGGATGGGTGAATGCTTGTCTTCTGGCACCTTGAAGACTCCACCCCAACATACACATTAAAATAAAATTAACATTTCAACTGGGTCATACTTAATTCTGCATGTTCTTGTAAGTCAGCAAAATATTCCATATATCATTTAAGTTGTCACTCACTTTATTTTTTTTTTGCGGTACGCGGGACTCTCACTGTTGTGGTCTCTCCCGTTGTGGATCACAGGCTCCGGACGCGCAGGTTCAGTGGCCATGGCTCACAGGCCTAGCCACTCCACGTCATGTGGGATCTTCCCGGACCGGGGCACGAACCCGTGTCCCCTACATCGGAAGGCGAACTCTCAACCACTGCACCACCAGGGAAGCCCCATATCTGATTTTTGTATTAGGACTCTTCTAATTTTTTATATACATTGGAAAATAACTCATGTCTTTCTAAGGTGTATATCTTTGATTATATTTTCTATTTTCATAAAGCTTCTTGTATTCTCTACTCAAAACAGGTATAAATAATGGCTGCATGGAACTAATCAATAATCAGCCATTTTGTCCAGATTTTCAAATGTGTTGGTATAAAGCTACCATAGTATTCTTTTGTAATTAAAAAAAAATTCACTCTGTTTTATAGCTAGTCCCATCTCTATCATATTTGCCAAATATTGCTTATTTTATTGGTCTTTCTAAAGAACAAGCTTTTGGTTTTATTTGTCAAGTTTACTGCTTTTCTTCTCTATTTTTGACTTTTCTCTTGATTAATTTTGTCCTTCCACTCTTTGGGATTTACCTTGTTCTTTTTCTATGTCTACTGTCCATTTCCTATAGCTTCAAGAGCCATTTTCAACAACTCAACGAGTTCTGCCGGCTGTGTCATGGCCACTTCATCATATGCCATTAAAACTTAATCTCATACACGGGGTGAAGACTCAGCAGTCTTATTTTGCTTTCAAAATTGTTCTATGGCCTTGGATCCTTCTTCTTCTCCTAAATTAGCACTATCATCAGGGAAAATTCTAGTGGGCCTAGAATTCTAGGCTTGCCTCTCCTGTAGTTTCATAATCAAAGAAAAAAACATTTCCACCCTTTTTTTGATGTTGGTTGAAAATTTAGCAACTCCTTTTGCACTGTATTCAAATCCCAAAACATAAGCAAGCCTTCATGCACAGAGGCTCACTGAAATGTCATAATTTTAAACTTTGTATGACCTGGAACAATGACCTTTCCAAATACTCCACACTCTTCCTAGGTGTTCAGACTTTTTCATTCCTACAACATCTTTTACACATTGTCGATTTGTGTCATAAGTTCTTCCTCACTCCCACTTCTGAGTATATATCCAAAGGAAACATCATCATGATTTGAAGAGATATCTGTACTCCCATGTTCATTGTAGCATTATGCACAAGAGCCAAGGTATGGAAACAACCTAAGTGTCCATAGTAGATTAATGGATAAAGGAAATATGGTATATATATACAATAGAATATTATTCAACCTTAGAAAAGAAGAAAATCCTATCATTTAAGTCAACATGGATAAAACTGGAGGACACTATGCTAAGTGAAATAAGACAAAGACAAATAGTGCATGATGTCACTTATATGTGGACTCTAAAAAAATAATGAAATAAATCAACTCTTCCCTCCCTGGACATTTTCCTCAGCAGAATCTAGCAGCCTCTACTATGAGTCTTATCTTTTTTTTTTATTGTTGTACCAGATCACAACCCCAGGGAACCTATGTATTTACCGATGTATATCTGCATTATAGTTTACCATTGTTCTTTTTCTTTGTAATTCATTCCTTCCACTTCTGGCATCAGAACCTCATTTTTACTTTGGAGAAGTCCTTGTGATTCAGGTAGGCTGTGTGTCTCCTCCCTAGGCTGTGTGACTTGGGGCTGGCTAGACACAGTGTTTTACATATACTCTATATGTCTTAAGTACTTATTTCTCTGTTTTCCATCATTTTCCCTCCAAATTTTTGTGTAGTTATTTTTTAATTGACATTTGGATTCCTTTCTTTTGTTTGACTAAGGTACTGTTCAACCAATCTTCTGAGTGGTTAATTTCAGCTTTTTTAATTCTAGAAGTTTCTTTTGGTTGCATTTCACAGATCATTTTTGCTTAAATTGTACATGTTGTCCTTTTCTTAATACATAAATCATAATTTAAAATAATAGTTTCATTGAGATATAATTTACTTTCCATATTATTTAAAGTGTACAATTTAATGTGTTATGCATCTACCACCACAATCACTTTTAGAACTTTCATCCACCCCCCAAAAGGAAAAGAATCTATTATAGGTCACTCACTCCCCCATTTCTCCAAACCCTAGTCAGCCACTAATATTCTTTGTCCCTACAGATTTGTCTAGACTGGACATTGCATACAAATGGAATCATACAATTACTTAGCATGTTTTCAAGGTTCATCCATGTTGTAGCATGCATCAGTACTTGATGTCTTTTTATGGCTGAATAATATTCCATGGTGTGGATATTACTATGTTTCATTTATCCATTCACAGTAAATGGCCATTTGGGTTATTTCCACTTTGGGGCTCTTATGAATAATGCTGCTGTGGTTGGATTTACGCGCAAGTTTTGTATGCAGGTCTAGATTTGTTTTTTCAATTAACAGACTATTTCGGAGCAGTTTCTGGTTTACAGAAAAATTAAGCAGAAAGGACAGAGTTCTCATACCTCCTTACCTCTCTAGCCAGTTTCCCCTATTATTAACATCTTACATTAGCGTAATACATTTGTTATAGTTAATGAACCCATATTGATACATTATTACTAACTAATGCCCATGGTTTACTTTAAACTTCATTCTTTGTTTTGTACATTATATGATTTTTTGACAAATGTGCAATAACCTGTATCCACCATTACAGAACCATACACAGGAGTTTCTTTGCCTTTAAAATTCCGTGCTTCACCCATCCTTTTCTCCCTCCCCACAACCTCTGGCAACCACTGATCTTTTGACTGTCTCCACACTTTGGCCTTTTCCTAAAGTTCATATAGCTGCAATCATATAATATGCATGTAGCCTTTGCAGATTGGCTTTTCTTCACTTAGCAATATGCATTTAAGCTTCTTCCATGTCTTTTCATGGTTTCATAGCCTTTTCTCTTTATTGCTCAATGCTATTCCTTTGTACCAATATACCATAGTTTGTTTACCCATTCACCTATTGAAAAACATTTGGTTGATTTCAAGTTTTGGCAATTATGAAAGAAACTGTTATAAATACCCATGTGCAGGTTTTATGCGGACATAACTTTTCAGTTCCTATGGGTAAATACCAAAGAGCATGATTACTAGATCACTGTATGGTAAATGTATGTTTCATTTTGTAAGAAACTGCCAAGTATCCTGCTAGCAGCAAATGAGAATTTCAGTTGTTCTGCATCGTCAACAACTTTGGTATTTCAGTATTTGGATTTTAGCCATTTGAATAGGTGTGTAGTGGTATCTCATTATTGTTCTAATTTAAAATTCCCTGATGACATGGAATGTGTAGCATCTTTTCATATGCATATTTGCCGTGTGTCTATTTTCTTTGCTTAATCATAGTTGTTTTGTTTTTTAACCAAAGCCTACTAACTCTTGTCCTCCTTGTCCATTTATATTGTCTTTTTTCTTTCTTTCTTTTATTTTTTTTTGAGCTTTTGATCATTTAGTCTTTTTCCTGGTATGTCCAATTATTTTGTACATTAAAATTGGGCTTAACTTATTTTAGGAAACTATAAAGATACCTCCACATTCTGGATGTTGTTATTGTTCTCTTGAAAAGATTTCCTTTTGCCCATGGCACACAGTTACTATAGGGACTGGAAACCTTAGTCCATTCTCAGTTTGAGCTCATTCAAAGCCGTTTTTCAGTCTGTGTGAAGGGTGCTCTATTTCTGTCTTGTCCTTCCTCTATGGGTGTTGCCCTTTGGGATTACCATGTGAAAGTTTGTATTCTCCCTATTCCCAACTACCCTTGTATTTGTTAGGCTTTAAATGTAATGGTTCCCCCAGCCCCGTGAGACTAAGGATACGTGTAGCTTGTCATTCCATTAGTTGTTGCTTTTAGCTTGAGCTCTTGCCGTTTGGCTTCTGTGGTTACAGTCTTTTGAACTCCTTGGCTTTTCAGCTCCTAGGCTGTATGAGTTGAATCAGCAAATGCCCCAAGGAGAAAAGCTGCACCAAATGTCAAGCTTGCATCTGTGTTTCCCTTCTCTCCAGAACTTGGCCCACATGTCTTGGTGTCTCTCAAACATTCGGATGCTGGTGAACAGAGGTTTTCTTACTTTATCCAAGTTTTCTAAAATTTCTTTAGACTTCCCCTGATTTATGTTATTATTGAAGTGTCATCTCAATTATCCTTAGGAAGAAAATTTACAATTTTATATTTTATTATTTTATTTTCTATATTACCTCAGTTTCTGTAGAGACCTTTTACCTGATAGTTCAGTCTAGTTCCTGTGTTACCAGTAAGATGGAGATAGGTGGAGGCTAAGAATATTGGGGGGAAAATCACTGATGAATGATATATCTCATTCTTTTTGTTTTTCCTCTCCTTATTTACTCTGGCAGCCTACATTTGTCCTTCTTGATTGGACCCAGTTGCCCAAATAAGCAACCCACTCTGGCAAAGACCTGACTTTACTCTCATAAATGTCTGCATGTTAGGATAAGCTAGATGATGAACACCATGCCAAAGTTCTTTGTGTGACCAGTCAGAATGGCCATCATCAAAAAATCTACAAACAAGAAATGCTGGAGAGGCTGTGGAGAAAAGGGAACCCTCTTGCACTGTTGGTGGGAATGTACATTGATACAGCCACTATGGAGTACAGTATGGAGGTTCCCTAAAAAACTAAAAACAGAACTACTGTCCGACCCAGCAATCCCACTACTGGGCATATACCCTTAAAAAAACGTAATTAGAAGAGACATGTACCACCATGTTCATTGTGGCAGTATTTACAATCGCCAGGACATGGAAACAACCTCAGTGTCCATCGACAGATGAATGATAAAGATGTGGCACATATATACAATGGAATATTACTCAGCCATAAAAAGAAATGAAATTGAGTTATTTGCAGTGAGGTGGATGGACCTAGAGACTGTCATACAGAGTGAAGTGAGTCAGAAGGAGAAAAACAAATATCGTATGCTAACACAGATATATGGAATCTAAAAAAAAAAAATTCTTCTGAAGAACCTAGGGGCAGGACCGGAATAAAGGCGCAGACATAGACAATGGACTTGAGGACACGGGGAAGGGAAAGGGTAAGCTGGGATGAAGTAACAGAGTCGCTTGGACATATATACACTCCCAAATGTAAAATAGATACCAGTGGGAAGCAGCCGCATAGCACAGGGAGATCAGCTTGGTGCTTTGTGACCACCTAGAGGGGTGGGGTAGGGAGGGTGGGAGGGAGACACAAGAGGGAGGAGATATGGGGATATATGTATATGTATAGCTGATTCACTTTGTTATAAAGCAGAAACTAACACAGCATTGTAAAGCAATTATACTCCAATAAAGATGTTAAAAAAAACAAAAAGAGAGTAAAAAAATTCAAAAGAATTGGCCACACTCCTCCAACAGATTCTCTAACCTTTAGCAGAACAAAATTCACACTGAATCTGGTTTATGAGTAAAAGACAACTGACTTTAAAGTCAACTTTAAAGTGGATCAGAGATGACATTTCTTTTCCATGTGCCTGCTTTGGAGCCATATTTATGCTGACCACTCAAAACCTTCCTCTTGAGTATTCTGTGATATATTAGAACCAGGAATAAGGGGTGTTAATGCTGCAAGGGTCAGCCAGTGCTCTGCGATTTAATTCACATATCCTTTCTGCACCAGACTCTTTAAGATCATTGAGTTAGCCTAAGAATTTTGAAGCTGTAGAATTCAAGACAGTACATTACAATAGGCCAATATTACCATTCTCCTGCTCTGACATTCTCCACTTATGGACAGATGAAGGAGAAGGAAGGGCAGTCACCAGTAACTGAGAGTAAATGAAACTGGAATATTGTAATTCAGTATCATTTGAGTGACTGAATTGGCTGGCAGGGTGTTCTCCAGTTAAGGGTGAGGGAAGATTAATTCTGCACATGACACCACTACTGTATTTATACAAGTCTACTGGGACAGTTGTTTGCCTTGAATTGTTTTCTTCATTCATTTCAGTCAGACAGTTGTGTTGACTGATTTTCCTTTTTGATGTATGAAATGACTGTTTGACTGAATTTACCATTTAATTTACATTAATGCACTGTAAAAATGATACATTAGTCAAATTGGATTGGCAGGTATGAAAATGTTTACCCCAGAACTAGACAGAAATATAATATTGCCTTCTACAGAAATTAAGTCATATGCCCTGGATTTTGGGGAAATGTTCCAATTTTAACTATTTTGCCACGTTTCAAAAATGTAGGGTCACTGATCCCATAGTAAAAATAAGAAGATCTGTGAAGTCCAGAAAAACACAGTTTTGTGTGACTCTGACAATCACATAACACAAAAGAAAAAACTACGATGAGATAAATTTTACTGAGTTTCATACTTATCAAGAGGTGTTTCTATGTTAAACTTCTAAGTCTTATTCTAGAAGTTCTTTAGGAACAAACACTTCAAATATATTCATAGAAAACCCTCTTTATTTGTAATTTCATTCTTCCAATATTTATAGTTACTATGACAGGCCATTTCTCCACGTCCCATCCCATGATTCTCTGCTCCTATTGAACATTTGGAAATTCGTGGCATGAGCAGGAAAGTGAAGCAGTTTTTGAGATTATTGAATAATGCTGATTTTATAAAGACTGCTTTGTTCCATAGTTGACAAACTTATAATGGTACCGATGGTTGGATACTACTCTTAGAGATGAGAAAGCTCTTGAGGAACCTTCCATATTCCATTCACCAATCTGTGTTCTTGTTCAAAGCAAAATTAATTCTTTCAAAATTATCATATTACCTTAATTTTTAATCTTAAAATAAGATTAAAAATTAAAATAATTAAAAATTAAAAATAAAATTAAAAATCTTAATTTTTAATCTTAAAATAATCTATCTGTGAGAATGGGAATTTTGGGTAGGAAAAAGTGACAGAAGATGGGACAAAAAGAGAATTCATAGAAAGACAAAACAGAATTTTTTAAATGGTGGGTACAAACTTCTGTTTCCAACTATATCAGTTTACCTTAGGAAAACATACTAGAAAGGCCAAATAAATCATAAGCAACATTGGACTGTGAGCGTTAGAAAGCTACTGAGGTAGCCATGACCTAGAAAAGTAAAATAGAGAAAGAAACTCACTGAAGTGAGAACAATATTCTGCACATGCTTTTCTAGCCCAGCCATTTAGAAACTACTGATGAAGAGCAAAAGTCTGAGAAACCAAATGTGGCTCCTAAGAGGTAGAAAAGCCAGTAGATCTTAGGACAATGTCATAGGACTAAGGAAACCAGGTTGGAATTGAGAAATAACAAGGCAGCTAGAGTTTTAAGGACCAAACTCACAGAGAGAGTAAAGATTCAGAGAACAGAGCTGGATTCAGCAACAGTGTTCCCTTGCAGTATTTTCCATGTATAATAGGTAGATAAGGCAAGATGCTAAGAAGTCAAACAAAAGCTAACTGAAGTCAAAGCAAAGACTTAGTTGGCTCATAATGCTGAAGAGACAAAATTGGGGTTCAGAACCTATGAAAGATTTGTGGCCCAATGGAAAGCTAATGATATGAATTAGGACATTGAAAGTCTCTACATATGTGTGTGAGTGTGTGTGTCTGTGTGTGTGTCTCTGTGTGTGTGTGTGTGTGTGTGTCTGTGTGTTAGGAAGGTTGATGCAACATCTATACTGAACCTTATAAAGAAGGAAAATGAGTATGAAGTTGGTCCAGTGACTGAGGTGATCTTCCCCTCTGCTCCCTACCTAAGAATAGGAAATTCTCTCCTCAAGAAAATATAGTTGACCCGTGAACAAGGTAAGGGTTAGAGACACTGACTCCCTGTACAGTCAAAAATCCACATATAACTTTATGGTCGGCCCTTCTTATCTGTGGTTCTGAATCTGAGGATTCAACCAACCACAGATCATGTAGTACTGTATTACTTATTGAAAAAAAATCCATGTATAAGTGGATCTCTGCAGTTCAAACCCAGGTTGTTCAAAGGGCAACTGTAACGTCATTCAGGTTCCCTACGACTTGTCATATCCCAAGTCTGGTATTCACTGAAGAACCACCAAGACTACCAAGAAAAGGAGAATTAGAATAAAAAACAAAACAGAATCAGAATCATACATGACCTAAACATTAAAGTTCATACATATTTTGGTAAATATTATCAAGTTCAAGAAAATAGATGACAAGGTGGAGAACTTAACTTGACAACTAGAAACTATAAACTGATTGAAGTTGAACTGATAGAATTAAAAATTATACGAAATTTAAAATTCGGTTACATGACCTAAACATTAAAGTTCATACATATTTTGGTAAATATTATCAAGTTCAAGAAAATAGATGACAAGGTGGAGAACTTAACTTGACAACTAGAAACTATAAACTGATTGAAGTTGAACTGATAGAATTAAAAATTATACGAAATTTAAAATTCGGTAGTGGATTGGACACAGGTAAAGAGAGGTAAGTGAACTGGAAGATAGCGTAGTAACAATATTAAGACTAAAACATGGGAAACGAAAAGAATAAAAAGTACACAAAAGCGCATTTGAGACATATGGGCCACAGTAAACATTTTTATCATATGTGTAAACTGGAGTCCAAAGAAAAAAGGAGAGAGAGATTGGGATGAAAACAATATTTCAGAAATATTAACAGCTGAGAGTTCTCTAAAACTAAAAAGAATATATGGAGCCATAAATTCAATAAGCACTAAAGAATGCAACAAGAACAAATACAAAGAAAAGCACACCTAAGATCACCACAGTACAATTCATGATTGGTAAAGAAAATCATGACATCTTAAAAGCAGCCCAAGGAAAGAGAGATTACTTTCAAAGGAACAATAGGATTAAGATTACAGCTTTCTTCTCAATGAAACTGGATACTAGAAAATAATGGAATAACATTTTTAAGTGCTAAAGAAAAGAACTGCCCATTGGGAATTCTAGAGGCAGAGAAAATGTTGTTTGGAAGGAAAGATGAAATAAGAAATTTGCAGACAAACAAAATTTAGAAAATATGTTCTCATCAGAACTGACGGAATTAAATTATAAAGGGAGACCCGCAGGTAGAAGGAAGATTATCACAGACGAAAATAAGGACTTTATAAAGAACTATGTATAAATAAGTGGATAAACCTAAATAAAATCTAACAGCACAAAAGAGTAATAATAAAATATATCAAAAATTAGAATGCATTAAAACAAATGGAAGAGGAAAAGTAGTAAAAGAAATTTAAGATCTCAGCATTGCTTGAGAAGCAGTAAAAGAGCTAATAAGTCATGGTACATGTGTAACTGCTACTTATGTAAAAATAACAAGCTAATACAAGGGAAAATGGAATTTGAAGAAATCTAAAAGGAAGAAAGAAGAGCAAAAAGAACATAACAAGGTGGGACAAATAGTAAACGAAGAGTAAACGGTCTATAAGAAAATACATTAACTGTAAATACTCAAATTAAAGGACAAGGATTATTGAAACAAACAAAAAACCTAATTCTATGCCACCTACAAGAGACAAGAGTCAGATTGAAAATTAAAGGATTCAAAACTTACGTCCTAACAACAATAAGTAAAATTGAAGAAGAGTTTTTAATGTTAACATAGATTTGAAAGGAAAAAGTATCACTGGTGATAAGGCAGGATAATAAAACCCACTGTTACTTTACAAGGAATATATTATAAATCTAAACTTCAATGCAATAGATGAAGGGAAATGCCAAAAATCTAAGTAGAAATAGAAAAACCTAAATTACCTAGATCAGTAACGTAGAACCACAAGAACAAATGAGCAGATTAGAGAAGATCTGAATACCATCATTAAAAACTTTGGCCTACATTTACATAAAACACTGCACCAACAATGATGGAATATGTATATTATGCAGAAATTTTTAGGTGCATATGGCACATTTATAAAATTGACTATATTCCAGTTATAAAACAAGACTCCGAATAAGCAAGAAATTTAAAAATATATAACCAATATTTTACCAAATAGTTGGATATTAAAAACATACTTCTGATCATTATGTAGGTCAAAGATAAAGTCGCAATGGGAATTAGAATTTTATTAATTGAATGATAATGAAAATATGCCATAAAAAAACCTGTGGGTTGCAAATAAAGCTGTGGTCACAGAGAAGTTTATGTATTCAAATTAGATTCTCTAAATGTAAAAGGGACAGGAATAAAGCAACTAGAAGATAACCTATCACCCTGAGGTAGGCAGCTCCTGGACTGTACCTGGTGGGGAAGGCAGGGCAGAACTTCAGGAGGCCAGCTGAGAGCACGGTGAACGCCACGTCAGGAGCAGTCTCCAAGAAAGAGCACTTCATGTACAAAGGGATGACTAAAATATATTTAAGAGCTAGCACCTGACTCCTCTTAAGGATGACTTAATGTTGCTGGGGAAAAAATAAGAAGTGCTCGGTGTAGAAGGTGAATAGCTTTATAATTCCCAGGAGAATCTTGGTACCAGGACCACACAATGAAGAACTTGGAGTCCCCGTGGCTAATCCAGCAGAGAGAAAAGGAGAAACAGAGATGCGAGAGAAAATAAAGGGAACTCTTGGTGCAATTTGGTGCTGCTGCAGGCCCAAGTCCAGGTATGTGCTCTCTAGCTCCCCATCTTAAATAAAAGCCACCATGTTCCTTAGTCTTTCAGGTACTTAGAATTTCTCTTTAGAACCTGAAAATGGGGTCAGGTTTCCTGTCTGCATTGCTACAGTCCAAAATAGAGGCAGGATGGTTGAAATAGTTCTCTATCTGGCAGAGGAGGCCTTGAAGCTGTGAGCCACTCACTGCAAACCAGCAGGACATGAAGGATTCTTGAGCAGATCTGAAGCTACTGGGAGGCCTTTCAGGAGTTAAATCCCATAGTAAATACTGTACCTTCATTGGCCCCTTCTCCCTCTCTTTCCAGTCTTCCTCCACTCCCATGGGGCCCTTTGGGGTTAAATGAGCACTATTTGACTTGTACTTGGTGGTCCCAGAACTTGACTTGGGCTTGGAGACTTCCATGAAAAGTCTGCCTTCCACCTACTGGCTTGGGTTTCTTGGTCTCTGTGCTCCAGGCTAATCCCTTCAACCTGATTTTTCCATTTCTGCCAATAATCCCCCTCTCCAAACCTTCCTAATGCTCTTCTGGGGCGGGGGAGACTTACTGAGGGCAATGTTTATTTCTAGAGGGAGAGGTGACCACATGACTTCACAGTGGTCGTCCCCTTGATTCCTCAGTTTCTGTCTAGATTAGTCGTGGGTGTCTGTGCACCCCAGCCTCACCCCAGGAGGCTGTAGAACACTGTCCTTATCTCAGCCCTGAGCCGCTCTCTATCCTCCTTCCCTCTCTCTCCTTACCCTTCTTTACCCACAGACTCGCAGGCTTTCTGGACCTCTGAGGAAGATAAGCGCTTCACAGAACCTCTGCTACAGAACAAAACATACTGAAACAAAGCTATTGAAAGAACAGAAAAAGAATACATGTTTCTCCTGAGCGTTCAATTACCTAGAGGGCCTTTAGCAAACTTTGATTGATAAATCTAACCTTTCTGTCCTTGGCAATAGTTGATCACACTGTGAGGAAAACAAGTTAGGGAATGGAAAAATAGTATTTGGATTTCAATGAAATAATAAAGATGCAGGGACTATCTTTGACTTTTGCAAGGTGAGAAGAGAGTTTACATTTTGATTATTGATGGCAGGAATCCCTTTTAAAACAGGGCCAGTCTGCATGATGCATTTAAAAATCAGCCTTTTCAAATATAGCCATAGCCCCCACAAGATCTCTTGATTTCTCTGGGGTCAGATAAACCATCACATTTCACAGTGGTGCCCTGTATATGAAAGTGATAAACATAATCTGGAAGCATGGCAGTGGCTAAAAATATGGAGCTGGCAGCCACACGTTGAAAGGATTTTTTGCTTTTAATTCATTGCATAAAATGCTTATGTCCAAATTCAGGCAGGTAGATCTTACCAACCATCAAGAGCTTCAACCCTGCTAACAGCTAAGTATGCACTTTTAAACCCTACTTTGACTGCTCCAGAAACTTACTGGATTTCTTTAATGCCTCTGTTACTATTTCTTTTGTGTCATTTTGTTTTTCTTTAAAAACATAGCTGTTTGACCTTGGGGAAGTTATATTATTTCCTTGAGACTTGGTTGCCTTCTCTGTGACTATCTGGGTATAATTTTAGTATTGCTTGATAGAATTTTGGGTGATAATGAAAATATTCTATATCTGTACTATGCAAAGCAGTATTCAATAGCTACATGGAGCTAATAAACATCTTTGAAATACGGCAAATGCAACAGAGGAACTGAATTTTTAATCTTATTTTTAAATGTGTTTACATATAAATAATGCCACATAGCTAGCATCTGTTGACAGTACAGATCTACATAATATTTTAAGGACACTCTCCACTCAAAAACTCTACCATTCATTAACTCAATCTAAATATTTTTGCCCTCTGACAAACAGAAAATAATTTATGCTTCCCTTGAAATGATCTGTCAAGACCTTTATCAGTTTGGGGACATTATATTCTTAAAATTGACTTTGCTTTATGAAACTTTAATAATGTTGGAGTTCCCTGCCCTTGGTATCACCTTTGTGATGGTGGGAAATATTGTGGATGATCAAGGACCATTTCAAGAGATCATGGAGAGAAACCTCCTTCTGGATTTATCTTCATTATGACGATGTCAAAATGCTTAATTACTTAAAATAAAACCCATACCGTTTTTATGCTGTTATATTCTACATGTAGCTGGAAAAATGTTAAAAATATTTTTAAAGAACTGCACATCTATTTTTGAAGCTGATTTGGCTGTTCAAGGCTTGCTAGCACTTTATCCATCTCAGTACTATTTCACTTAGTAAACAAATGCAGTTGCCATAATTGCTGCACATGTGTCTGTGTTCCCTTCTAGGTTATATGTTTTTGAAGTTAGAAACTATATTTATATCACAGCCCCTATGTATAGCACAATATCCATTGCTAATTCAGATTGTGTTTTAAGATATGAGACAAAATTTAAGACTTTTATTATAGTCATAAACATCTAGCAAACCAACCAGAAAATAAAAGCTAATTTTCAATTGGTTGGCCAAGAACAAAAAAGAGAGGGATACCTAGTGAAAAACCATATCTCTAATTACTACTGTTGGATTTAGAGCATGCAAATGCTAAACTTCTTTTAAAATATCTTCTTATCAAAGATTTGAGGTTGGACCTGAAAAAATTATATCAAAAGTGAAAATAATCATGTCGTCTGACCAGCCTGGATCACACAAAGTAAGTGATACTATATATAAAGTAGATAAACTACAAGGTCCTACTGTATAGCACAGGCAACTATATTCAATGCCTTGTAATAACCTATAATGGAAAAGGATCTGAAAAAGAAATATATATATCTGAATCACTTGGTTGTACACCTGAAACACAACATTGTCAATCAACTATACTTCAAGTAAAAAAAACAAAACAAAACAAAGTAAGTGGAAAGGGAAGTATAGTTTTATAAATTCACCTCTGATATCCAATGGACCAACTTAAAGACAACAGAAACTACAACTTTCTAGGAGACAGGACATGGCCAGCAAACCAGGCCGTTACCCTCGGCCATACCTGCCCAAAAATATACAGACTAGCCTGCATTCATGAATACATAGGAATTCTTCATTTATCTGGCATTATTAGGCAATGAGGTATTGTATGTTAGAAGTTTTTTTTTTAATGACAAATTTAAGAGGAGTTATTTTAACCTTCACTTGGTAATTTTTTTCTAAAATTAAGAAATGTATCCACTGGTGTATCTAATGTTTCCGTGATAACTCGGGGTCATCAGTTCAATCAACGTCTGCATGAATAATGCAAATGGAAACAAGACAGGCATGCTTACTGAAACTGAAAATGACATATCACTGGCTGGAATAACTGAGGAGAGAGCAAGAAAACAAAAATGAAAACAAACCATGATTAAGAAACAATCAGTCAAGTTCTGACTTTCTGTACTTACTTTCAAAAAGAGATACCACAAATCCCAGCGAGAGACTCCAGCAGCATTAGCTGTCTTTCTCCTTTGTTTCCACCTTCCTTTCCTTTTCCTTCTACCCTAGATGGTTCCAGGAAATGGTTATAGCTGCTTCCAAGACAAATTCTAATACTTTCTCTCACACAAACTTCACAATATTTCCATGGGATAAGTAGTGTGGAGGTAAAAGACAATTCATCACAGGGACATCTCCTATGAAAATAAAATTAGAAACTAGCTTCTAAACATGCAGAGAGAAGGGCGTGGTGTCAGGCACTAATTTCCTTGAGAATTCCTCTCCATTTCTAATAGACCTTCTTATTTACCAAGATCCCTTTTTATTGGTGTCCTATTCCAGACTGTTCCACTCTGCCCATCCTCATCCTGTCAAATACATTCACACTCTTTTGTGACCCTACTTATTTGCCCATTAAATAATCAATCATAGAACTGTCGGAATTAAATATAGAGTGAAATTAAAATACTGGAGTCACTTGGAGGGTTTAAGCAGCTCCACCAGAAAATACTGGGCATGGATTTAAAGAGGCTGTGTGGGACTTGCTCTTGTCCAAGTTCTTTCTCAAGAAGTATCTGAAATAAGCCTAAATTCAGAGTTAATCACATTGGCCTGCTTTCTCAGGTGGACTGGAATTCACTGCTCTTTCCCCTCAACTCCCTGATGTCAGTGGCACTTTCCGGAGATGAGGTGGACTTCTCTGACTACTGCAGAAGCTCAGTTCCCCCCGGGCCCACTCCCTGTCTGAATCCCACACTTGAGGCCAGATGCCAGCCTTCCCAGAACATTCGTGGTCTCATTTCCGTTTTTGACCTGCTCAGATTGAGTCCCTGTAGACTCTTTCTCAGCTTGAAACCTGATCTTCAACCCCTTTCCCTGACCTCGATGGTTAGCTTCCTACATTAGGCCTCAGGTGCTTTAGCTATAAAATGATATAGTTGCCCTTAATTCTAAAGTCTTCTTCCTAAAGCTCTACAATGTGCTGGCTCCTTGAAAATGTTTCTCTTTGCTGGTTTTAATTTTGTAGAGAATTAAAACCACAGCTACTCTAAAAGACAGTAAGTTACACTGGATAAGGAAAGTGTGCTTTTGTAGTTAGATTAACAGGGATGGAAGACGACTTAGTATGTTTTAAGATACTCATGATCCATTCTCGTGAGAGTCAGGGGAAGAAGGGCAAGAGAGTTAATAAAATACCAAACGATTGTGACAAATTAAGTTCACAAAGATGTAGCTGATTAGTTACTACTTGAATAAGCCACACATATCCAATTCAAGTTTTCCTTTATTTTTCTAAGAAGGGATCCCAGTGAACTGAGTCCCATGTTCAGGAACTCCACGTTCAATGGCTTAGTCTTTAAAAACTGTTCTGTTGCTGGAAGGTGAAATATTGCCCATCAGTCCTAATTGATGTTTAGCTATCACGCACATTTGAAATAAATTTATTACTTTGCCTGATCTCAGTGTAATACATTCCAAAGGGGCAAAGAGCACACGAAAATTTATGGAGTCTCCACCTTCTACAATAAAGTGTGCCATAAATTACATATTATTTGGCCATGAAATTCACAAGCCATAGAAACCACACCATTAGCAATGTATACAGTGGTAAACAGCAGGTAATGATAATGATATAAAACAAAATAGACTGTGTATGTTGGCACTGCTGCCAATAAAGCAATCATTAAATACATTCATATGCATCTACGCTAGGTAAGCTCTTTGAGGGCAATTGCTATGAATTCTACATACCTGTCAGGATATTATATATAGCCCAGTTTCTAAGGCCTTTATTCAGAGACGCTGAGAAAGGGTTACTGTGGGTAAATTCAGACCTTTTCTCAATATAGAATTTGGTCAACATGCATTCTGAACAGCAAAATTTCACACTGCTTTCAATTTTCCTACAGTAATTGCCACCTCAACAAATGCAGGATTAAGTAGAATGGATTATAAGAAGTTAGAAAGGAAAGATGGAAGAAAAGAAGGAAGGTAGAAAAAAGGTGGGTATGGAGTACTTCAACATTTACATAAAGAGTGGACCTAAAACTAACCTGAGGTTACCCTAAACTATTAGCATATGCTATAGAAACTTAAATGAAAAAATAAAAAAAAAACCCAGCAAGGGAAACTCAAAGATTCTTTGTTTTTTTCACTCTATTGCATATACACATCCAACTTAAACAATCTATATGCTCATGTGCAATAAGAGAGCATAGTTTTGCAAGGCTATTTGGGTTCTATCAGCATGTAAAGGTCGGACAACTCAACTTTAGCAGAGCTAGCCTTCAGGTGAATAACTGCTTCTTTCAGGTTGTGAGCATCTGAATTTTCCGGAAATATTTCCCAAAAAATGAAAACTAAAAGAGTCCTAGGACAGCGTCCTTTAGAAGTTTTATAGTATCAGAGTTTTTGGAGGAAGAGTATCTTTGTCGATTATCAACACGATGATTCCAAGCAGGTCAATTTATGCTGAGAAGATTATATAACAGAACCCACTTCACCTCCATTATACTGACAATGGTCTTCCTTACTTCAACCTTGTGCTTCTTAGTAAAGTTGAAAATACTAAGCCAAGAACAGACAGTGCCAATGCCGGAGACTCAGATGTACCTATAGGAGCCTTCAGACAACATCGCCACCCAGGCTAAAGTCCTGGTTTAAAACATCCCAACATGAATGACTCTCAAAAACCGTATGCTAAGCAAGTGAAGCCAGATCAAAAGGGCACCTACTGTATTATTCAACTTACAGGAAATTCTAAACTGGGCAAAATTCATCTCTAATGATAAAAAACAGACCTGTGGTTGCCTTGGGTTGGGAGATGGGGATACTTTTGCAAAAGCCTAGGAGGAAACTTTCTAGGGTTTTAGAATTGTTATCGATCTTTATGGGGGTGGTAGTTATACAAATGTATACATTAATTAAAAGTCACTGAACCGTTGACTAAAAATGTCTGCATTTTATTGTAGGTAAATGATACCTTAATAAGGTTGATTACAAAATGAACCAAAACCAAAACAAAGCAGAAGAAAAACCTCTCAAGACCTCAAAGGAAATACACTGTTTTCTTCCAGGGTACCAGATTGGAAATGAGGCATTGGTCTGTTCGACCTCAGATTATCCCTAGGATTATCTAGTCTATTTTAAAGCACTAGAGTCCCGTATCAGAAAAACTCACCCCATGTTTTATTACTTTGATTTCTTCTCTGCCTCTTCTCCCAACATGGTGAAGTCATTTACGGAAGAAAAACCAGCTTTTTCCAACTTTGCATCATCACATATTCTTTCCAAAGCTATTATTTATGGAATAAAATTTGGCTACACTTTGTAAAAATCTAGCTTTTTGAGCCTTACAAATCTTAACAGTTAACGCATTGCCTCCATTGGAATTTGGAAAAAAATATTTTGAAAATGAATAGCTGAGATTTGACATTTTTGTTTTTTGTGATTTTCTCTTCCCCTAAGTGACAAGTGAGTATGAATGAGAAACACATACATAAAGAAAAAAAATTATCTTGCTGCCTTTGCATGGTTATAATTTATAGGAGGCCCTTTTCAACAATACTCTATTATCAGAATCAATAAAATATAATCTCCATGAAGCCCAGGCCAGGATATTTGTCTCTTTTTCAGTAGACTGCAATACAAACCACATTCATGGATTTGCTTCTTGATGATCTTTGTAATACTGTAACAGCTGACCATTTCCTCATGCCTCTTCACCTTAACTTAAACCTGGTTTTTCACTAATGACCTCACATTTCCTTCTCTATCACTTGGTTGTCGGCCTCTTTTCCAACTCCAACTCCAACTCACATTTCACTCTGGAACCAAAGGAAGACTTCCACCTTCCTGCTTTTTAGTGATACCTCAAGGTCATTACCATATTGTGATCACCCTGAAGAATAGCCAGACAATTGCTATTGCAGAGCCATCTGACAGTTTGTAGCTCTAAAAATTAACTAAGGACCACATTTGTCCAAAATATCCTAGTTTAAGATTTTGGTAATACAGCAACAGTAATTCCGAAGTCATTTATGACAATCAGTGTGGGAAGCACCCTCCTTCAGGAAGATCCTTTGCCATACAACACTCTTTCCCTGTCAGGTAATAAGGAAGCACAGCCGTGGAAAGTAACCTCCTGTGGAAAGAAATACTTGGCTTCGAGATGGCTTGAAGTTCATACATTTTATTTGAATTAGATTCCCCATTAATTACTTTATCCACAAAGAGGTAATTATCAGAATTCTGTAAGCAATTAAGGAGATGCTACTGCACATTCTTTCAGCTTGTTGACCTTTCTCACTTTATTTCATGTGGCTATCTGAAACTTCAGTGATTTACATGTCTTTCTTTTTTTTTTTAGCAGATTTCTGTGTGTGTGTGTCCCCATGATGAAAACATCATTAAAATAAGATATCATGAATAGACTCTTAAGAAGCAGAGTCTACTTAAAGTCCCGGAAAATGTGAAAGCACTAACATTCATGGACAACTCTACATTCTGAAAGTTACTCCAAATTTTATTGATCTCTATTTTCTCTAGGAGTTTTTCAAATTTTCTACCATGATCATTTGTTAGTTTTATAATTACATAATAAAGGCATTACATCATACAATCTTTTGTAATCCATTGCCGCTTTAAAACTATTTGTTTCCTTGTCCTCAGCAGATATGTCATAGATTATTAGTACACAAGCAAAGACTTTCAACATAACAGTACTTTATAGTGAGAAGAACTATACTGAGCTATCTCTATCTTAAGACAATGCACTAGGAAAGCGCTAGGAATTCTTAAGCACTAGAAATACAGACACGATCAAGGGGCAAGTTCCTTGCCTTCGAGTATACATAATCATTATAGCAAATGCTTAAATAGCACTTAGTATATAACTCACCACAGCAGTCTTATTATACTCCTTTTTAATAGGTGAGCAGAGGAAGCCACAGGGTAAAGCCAGAATTTGAACCTAGGTAGACTATAATACACCCTCCACTGCTTTAACTACTACGTTAAAATATGTATATATAAAAGTTATATATATATATATATATATATATATATATATAATATATATATATATATATATATATAAAACTCCAAGTATTTGAAAGTTACAAAACACTTATCTACCAAAACTCAAAAAGGAGCATACAAACTTGCTTAGAAAATAAACATGTAAAAGTTCATGAATAAACCACAATATAACCTGCTCCACATAATATACTGACTGCAGTGTCCTGGGCCTCTCCCATCCTTAGGTAGCCGGAAATTACAACAAAATAATACTTTTCACCTTTGGAAGCCACACCATCTCTCATACCAAGCAACCAATTACTTCCTTAGAGAGAATAGGAAATTAACCTAAATATCATAAATAAATAAATAAATAAATAAATACAGCTTTACTGATGTAGAATCTTTGTTTAAAGACGATAACTTCAATAGCAGAGGGAACTTTACCATTGCAGGCTTCAGATAACCTCTATATTTCTCAGATTTTATGCTAAATCATAAAATGCCATATTGTGTCTGAAGCTATTTTTTCAATAGTCCATTTTCTTAAATGGACTAGCAAAGCAGTAAATACTGAGGAACATTTTGGCTCCCAAATCCTAACAAACAATAGAGCAGGGGTCTGTAAATTATGGCTAGTGGGCCAAATCTAGTCCTCTACCAGCTTTTATAAATGAAGCTTTATTGGAACACAGCCATGTTCCTCAGTATATGTATTGTTTGTGTCTGTTTTCACATCACAGCAGCAGAGCTAAGTAGTTGCAAAAGAGATTGTATGGCTTGTAAAGCCTAAAATATTGACTGACACTTTATGGAAAAAGGTCTCCAACACCTGCAATAGTATATAATGAAAGTGATGCTATGTAACATCTAAGACTAGGTCATAAAAGGTCATGCAGCTTTTGCATGATTCTCATGGAATGCTTGAACCCTGGACACTCATTCTTGGGATACTCTATCTTGAATCCTAACTACCACATTATGAGAAGTCCAAGCCACATGGGCAGCCACCTATAGGCACTCCAGTCAACAGTCCTTGTTGGGCCCAGTCTTCAAGTCATCCCATCTCAAGGGCCAGAAATGGGAATTAAAATGATTTAGATGATTCCAGTCCCAGCCATTTCAATCCTCATGGGCTGAGGTTTCAGACATCAGTCATGGAGTAGAGACAAGCCATCTCCTCTGTGTACTGTTTGAATTGCTGACCCACAGAATCTGGGCACATATTAACTTTTTTTTTTTGTTTCAACACTAAGTTTGGACTTCTTAATTATGTAGCAGTACATAACTGTGTTATCTATTAGATAACACAGTTAGATATCTATTATCTAATAGATAATATAGCACTATGTCTGTACACAGGAGATCTACATTTCACAGAGCACATACTTTTAGATGTGAATGTTGACTGCTCAATTTCTAAGAAGAACGTATACACACATCTAGGTACAAAATGTTTATGTATATGTAAATATTAGACCTATATAAACTAATCAATATTATCCATAAAATGAGGGGCCCTTGATAATGGCTAACATTTCTTTCTGGTATTTATTGTGTTCCAAGAACTGATAAATTCTTTCATTGTATGAATTTTCTCTTTTAACCCTCATAGTAACTCGCTGAGAGAAATAATGTTATCTCTATTTTATAGATGAGAAAACTGAGGCAGAAACAGATAACATGCTCAAGAGTACTCAACAAGTAAATTTGAGAGTCAAGATTTGAACCCAAGTTCTCAAGTTTTAGATCCCTTACTCATAGTCACTAAGCTATATACTGAGGGAGGGGATGAAAGCTGAAGCCATTACCTCATGCTCAAGAAGTTAGACAGAAACTTAGCAGGTATGGTTGAAAGAAGACAGGACTTGGAGTCGTAAGTCCAGAGCCTGAGTGATGAAATGACTTCTCCTCTCCTCTAGATATAGGTTTGTGTTTAGAAAATGAAGAAGAGCACTGCACATTTTGATTGTTGATTTCTGGACTTCATGATGACCAGAGAATGGAAGTTTACCAGGGAGCTATTCTGCAATGACATAAATTATTGATTCAAAATCAAACCTTTAGTATAAATTACTGATTCAAAATCAAATCTTTATCATGTCTCCCTTGCATCAGAAGTCTTTCCCACTCTTCATTTCTTTTTAAACCCTTTCCTGTCTACTCTTGGCCAAAGCTTGAAGCCTGATTTAACATTTGGAAAGAAAATAATGAAATAGTCATAACACAGCAATTCCAATGCCTACTGAAACAGAAGCTCTAAATAATTTTTCAGATAATTTAGGAAATTAAAAATATTTACATCATAGATGCAAAGACAGAAGTTACTTGTGTAATAAAATAAATGGTGAGACAAAAGGTTTCTGGTCAAGTAGATTTGTTTAAATAGGAACACTAATCTGAGTTCTACCCCTGTGCTAAAACCCAGTGACAGGTTGCATACAGCTTCTAAAGGGATAGTTCAGTGCATTGGGTCAAATTCATGCCCTAAAATGTGGTATTATTAGTAGTACTAGAAGACAGAGTGTGACTGTCTTCTTTGGGACATAGATGAAGACCCCAAGATAGACAATATCAAGGACAAGTTATGTAGAATAAGATATTATCTCAGTCCTTGGGACATGTCATCCAGGATAGAACAAAAAGTAGATTTATTATCAAGTACATGAAGCCAGAGACAGTAAGCAATGAGTGGTAGTTGGTTAAAATAGACAGGTTTAAGAAGTAGAGGCATGGATGTAGAAAACAAACTTAGGGTTACCAGGGGATTGTGGAGGGGAGGTTAAAATGGGAGATTGGGACTGAAATATACACACTACTCTACATAAAATAGATAACTAATAAGAACCTGCTCTTCTTATTAGCACAGGGAACTCCACTCAATACTCTGTAATGGGCTATTTGGAAACGACTCTAAAAAATAATACAAGTGGGGCTTCCCTGGTGGCGCAGTGGTTGAGAGTCCGCCTGCCGATGCAGGGGACACGGGTTTGTGCCCCAGTCTGGGAAGATCTCACATGCCGCGGAGCGGCTGGGCCCGTGAGCCATTGCCACCGAGCCTGCGCGTCTGGAGCCTGTGCTCCACAACAGGAGAGGCCACAACAGTGAGAGGCCCGCGTGCCGCAAAAAAAAAAGAAAAAAAAAAAAAGTGGGTATATGTATATGTATAACTGTTTCACTTTTCTGTACACCTGAAACTAACACAACACTGTAAATCAACTATACTCCAATAAAATTTTTTTCAAAAATAGGTTTTAAGAACCATAGTCAGGGAGCAGTGTGGATTGGAAAGACCTGACAAGAAATATTTCTGCATCCTCAGGCAGTGCTCCCCAAGCTGGCTATTGCAAGGGTGAGCATTTAAGAGATCTTTGACATAAGGAGGACATGAGATTAACAATCTATCCCAATGTGCATGAATTATTCTCCTCGGGGCTATCAGAAATCAGATGGCATCCTAGAGCAAGGGTTAGCAGATCTTTTCTCTAAAGGGTCAGAGAGTAAATATTTTGGATTTTGTGTACCATACGTATCCGTTGCAATTGCCTATCTGCTGCTGTAGTACAGAAACAGCCATGCACAATACCTTAGTGAATGGGTGTGGCTGTGTTCAAGCAAAACGTTATGCACAAAACCAGGAGTCAAGCGAGATCTGATCAGTGGGCCAGAGTTTGCGGACCCCAGTTCTGGGTCAGTGTTCACAGCTGAATGAGTCATGAGGCCTTAAGTTCCAGTTCTCATTGTACTACTTTCTACCTGGGTGAACTTGGGTTCACCCTTTTATTTATATGGGCCACTATGTTAGTCAAGTTTCTCCAGAAAAACAGAACCAACAGCAGGTGTATACAATGTGCCCATATATATTGATAGATATAGATCTAGATATCAATATTGATACCTAGATCTATATCCATATCTATATAAAGATAGAGAAAGAGAGAGAGAGATTTTAAACAATTGGTTCACACAATAATAGAGGCTTGGTAAATTCATAATCTGCAGGTTAGGCTGTCTAGAGACTCTAGGAAGAGTTGCAGTTCAATTTCTGTAAGTCTTCTGGCAGAATTCCTTTTTGCCACAGGGAAGTCAGTCTTTGTTTTATTAGAACTTTAACTGATTGGATGAGGCCCACCCATATTATGGAGGATAATCTGCTTTACTCAAAGTCCACCACCAATTTAAATATGAATTTCATCCAAAAACACCATCACAGGGACTACCCTGGTGGCACAGTGGTTAAGGATCTGTCTGCAAATGCAGGGGACACGGGTTTGAGCCCTGGTCTGGGAAGATCCCACATGCCGTGGACCAACTAAGCCCACGCACCACAGCTACTGAGCCCGTGCACCTAGAGCCCATGCTCTGCAACAAGAGAAGGCACCGCAATGAGAAGACCGTGCACCACGACGAAGAGTAGCCCTCGCTTGCTGCAAATAGAGAAAGCCCACGGGCAGCAACGAAGACCCAACACAGCCAAAAATGAAAGAAAGAAAGAAAGAAAGAAAGAAAGAAAGAAAGAAAGAAAGAAAGAAAGAAAGAAAGAAAGAAAAAAAGAAAGAAAGAAAGAAAGAAAGAAAGAAAGAAAGAAAAGAAAAGAAAGAAAGAAAGACAGAAAGAAAGAAAGAAAGAATTAAAAAAACACAAAAACGCCATCACAGAAATATCCAGAATAATATTTGACCAAATAACTGGGCATGGTGGCCCAGACAAATTGACATGGAAAATTTACCACCTAAGCCATAGTTTTGGCATCTTTTACTGAGAAATTTGACTTATCTGAACTATTTTCATACCTAGAAGATACCTTCTACAGGTAACATGATTTGGCGCCCAAAGCCATAAGCTAGAGCATTTCATTCCAGGTCCCTTCTCAAATATCCATGATAGGTAGAAATTGGACATCAGTAGTTCTTGAAATCTCCCCAGTGAATATAATATGCAACCAAGGCTGAGAATCTGGAGATGTAGAGAGAATTTAAATTGAACTTTAGTTAAACAGTAAATCAAGCTCTGACTCTACTGGCTGGAGCTAGACAAGGGATATGCATTTAGTGGGATGAGAAGATAAAGAACACTAGGGAGTAAACCAAATGCTTTACACCTGTGCTTAGCTAATTGTTACTCAGATAATTCAGACAATCTTACAGCATCTGAACCCTGAAATTCCTTAGTTCTGTTTAAAAAAACGTAACTCTTCAAGTAACTGAACTCTGAGAATCATGTAAATCATAAAGAAAAAGAAGAAATCTTATTTTCTGAATTTGTTGATTTCATATATACTGTTTCACTTTCATGATATTAACTAGTTATCTTTCTTTCCATTTTATGTTTGAGGAAAGTAAGGCTTTAAAAATCTCAGTCATTTTCTCAAGGTCACTTGTTAAGGGTGTGGTAGGCAGCATAATGGCTCCTAAAAATGCCCTCACCCTAATCCCTGGAACCTATTAATATGTTACCTTACATGGTGAAGAGGACTTTGCAGATATGACTGAAGTTATAGACCTTGAGATAGAAAGATTATCCTGGATTACCTCATGGAACAAATCTAATTGCATGAGCCCTTAAAAGCAGAAAACCATTCCCAACTGTAGAAAGAGAAAGATAGAGATGACTTCATAGAAGCAGAATCACAGCGATGCAACATTTTGGGTTTTGTAGGTGGAGAAAGGGGACTCTGAGTCAAAGACTATAAGTGACCGCTGGCAGCAGATAAAGTCCAGGGAACAGAAACACCCCTAAGAGCCTCCAGAAAAGAATGTAGCTCTGCCAACACTTTTTTTTTCTTTTTTAACCATCTATATTGGAGTATAATTGCTTTACAAGGGTGTGTTAGTTTCTGCTTCATAACAAAGTCAATCAGCTATACATATACATATATCTCCACATCCTCTCCCTCTTGCCTCTCCCTACCACCCTCCCTTCCCTATCCCACCCCTCTGGGTGGACACAAAGCATAGAGCTGATCTCCCTGTGCTTTGTGGCTGCTTCCCACTAGCTATCTATTTTACATTTGGTAGTGTATATATGTCCATGCCACTCTCTCACTTCATCCCAGATAACCCTTCCCCCTCCCTGTGTCCTCAAGTTCACTCTCTATGGCTGCATCTTTATTCCTGCCCTGCCCCTAGGTTCTTCATAACCATTTTTTCTCTTTTTTTTATATTCCACATATATGTGTGTTAGCATATGGTATTTGTTTTTCCCTTTCTGACTTACTTCACTCTGTATGACAGTCTCTAGGTCAATCCACCTCACTACAAAAAACTCAATTTCATTTCTTTTTATGGCTGAGTAATATTCCATTGTATATATGGGCCACATTTTTTTTTTTTTTTTTTTTTGTGGTACGTGGGCTTCTCACTGTTGCGGCCTCTCCCGTTGCGGAGCACAGGCTCCGGACGCGCCGGCTCAGCAGCTGTGGATTATGGGCTCAGCCACTCCGCAGCATGTGGTATCTTCCTGGAGCGGGGCAGGACCCGTGTCCCCTGCATCAGCAGGCGGACTCCCAACCACTGCGCCACCAGGGAATCCCTGTGCCACATCTTTATCCATTCGTCTGTCGATCCTGCCAACACTTTTACTTGACTCAATTGAGACCAATGTCAGACTTGTAAGGTAATAAATTTACCTTGTTTTGAGTCACTAAGTTTTTGGTAATTTGTATGAAAGCAATAAAAAACAAATACAGAGGTTCTACAAGAGCTAGGCTATATATTTATACTTAAGTATTTCTGAAATGAATTTAACATTGTGACTGAGAGCAACAGCAGCAGCTTCCATGGGATCCCATCACACACCTGAGGAAAAGCAGCCTAATACAAAGCAGTGACAGCAGCAGGTCATTGCCCCACACTTGGAGTAGAGGGGCACTTGTCCTACTGTAGCAGCAGCATAGCCTGAATGGGAACCCATCCTCCTGTGGCACTAGTCCCATCAACATTAGTGTAATCTGCTAGCATCTGCTGAGCCAACAGGCCCCACATATACAAACCCTCCAACTCAGCAGCATTAAGTGAGCCAGGCTCAGGGTTTCCTGAAACTCATATCCAATGGCACTGGAAAGACCAGATATCACTTATGTTTTCATAAGGAAAACATAAAAAAACAAAAACAGAACACTGGGAACTTCAGAAAGAAAAGGGGAACAATGGAATGGGTGAAAACAAATGGGGTAAATAGAAGAGACTATCATTAGTCTCATGAGTTTCTTAAATACTATATGATGGTCCAAGCAAAAATTAGGACACCATCTGATGTGGTTCTCAATGTAGAGAAAGGAAATACTACAGAAAATCATACTTTAAAACTGGGGAATATTAAGAGACCTAAATGGAAGTAAAATTTTGAAACTTCACTTGAAGTCATAAAACACTGATTCCAGTAGACTATGATACAGTATACATATGTATACTGTAATGCCAAAAGCAACCACTAAGAAAACTATACACACATGATTATAAATAAATAAACTAAAATGGGCTTATTAAAAAATGTTTAAGTAACCCACAAGAAGGCAAAATAAGAGAAACACAAGATTCAGAAACTAAGGTAAAAGACAAAACAAAAAATAAAATGGTAGACCTAATCTTTAACATAGCAATAATTACATTAATGTAAATGATCTAAGTAACCAAGTCAAAGACAGAGATTGGAAGAGTAGATTAAAAAATCACAAGCATGATCCAAGTATACACTGTCTATAAGAAGCTTACTTTAAACATCCTGATATAGGTAGTTCAGAGTAAAAGGATGAAAATGATATATCATGTGAGCATTAATCAGAAAAAGCAGGAATGGATAAATTAATATCAGATAAAGTAGATTTCAGAGCAAAGGAAATTATTAGGGGCAAACAGGGTCATTACATAAAGATAACAGGAATAATCCACCTAGATGACCTAGTGATACGAAATGTGTGTGCACCAAACAACAGAACTTCAAAATACATGAAGCAAACACTGAAAAAGGTAGTAAAAGGAGAAAATTTTAAATCCACAATTATTATTGGAGACGTCAACACAGCAATTTATAGAACTACCAGACAGAAAAATCAGCAAGGAGATGGAAGAGCTGAAAACATCATCAATCAACAAGACATAACTGACATTTAAAGAACACACTCAATAAGAGCAGAATACATATTCAAGTGTCTGTGGAACATTCACTCATATACCATATATTGGGTGATAAAATAACATTAGCAGATTTAAAAGAATTAAAATCATAGAGTTCTCTAGCCATAATGGAATCAGACTAGAAATCAATAACAGAAAGACAACAGGAGAATCTTCAATCACATGAAAACTAAACATCACAATTCCAAAGAACTCATGGGTAAAAAAGACAGCGTCAAGGAAAAAATTCGTAATGCATAGAATAAAAGAAAATGGAGATATAACAGATCAAAGTTTGTGGAATGAAGTGAAAGTAATGCTAAAAGGGAAGTTTATAGAACTAAATTGGGAAATAAAATATTTCAAAGCAATAATCTCATTTTCTATATTACAATAGTAAAAAAGGAAGAGGAAAAAAAACACTAAACAAGCAGAAAGAAGGAAATAATAAAGATGAAACTGAAATCCATGAAACTGAAAACAGGAAAATGGGGGGGAAAATCAATGAAACAAAAGGCTGGTTCTTGGAAATAAACAATTTAATCAATAAACATCTAGCAAGACTGATAAAGGTAAAAACAGAGATGGCACAAATCACAGATATCAGATATGCAACCAGGGATACCATGACATATCCTGCAGGTTAATAAGGGACAAGTTATTATGAACAAGTCTACACTCTAAATTCAAAAATGTAGATGAAATGGGCCAATTCTTCTACACCCAAAACTACCCAAACTCAGCCAAGATGAAATAGATAATCTCAATTTTCCTGTAACCATTAGAAACACTGATTTTTCATATAAAAACTCCCAAAAGGGGCCTCCCTGGTGGCGCAGTGGTTGAGAGTCCGCCTGCCGATGCAGGGGATGCGGGTTCGTGCCCCGGTCTGGGAGGATCCCATGTGCCGCGGAGCGGCTGGGCCCGTGAGCCGTGGCCGCTGGGCCTGCGCGTCCGGAGCCTGTGCTCTGCAGCGGGGGAGGCCACAACAGTGAGAGGCCCGCATATCGCAAAAAAAAAAAAAAAAAAAAAAAAAAAAAAAAACAACTCCCAAAAGAAATATGCAGGCTTAGATGTTTCACTTTTACCCAAGACTTAAAGAATGAAAACCAATTTTACATGATTTGATAAGAAATAGAAGTAGAGGGAACCGTTCCTAATTAATTTTATGAAGCCAGTATTACCTTGATACCAAAACCAGACAGGAATAGTATAAAAAGAAGAAGACTATAGACCAATATGTTTTATGAAATTGCCTGTAAAGATCTTCAGCCAGATATTAGCAAATTAAATCCAGAAATATATAAAAAGAATAATATATCATGACCAAGTGGTATTTATTCCAGTTATGCAAAGTTGGTTAAATATTTGAAAATCAAACAATGTAATCTACCATATCCAATAGATTAAGGGGGAAAAGTCATGTGATCCTATCCATTAATGCAGAGAACGCATTTGACAAAATCCAATCCCATTCATGATTTGGCACATATATACAATGACATATTACTCAGCCATAAAAAGAAACAAAATTGAGCTATTTGTAATGAGGTGGATAGACCTAGAGTCTGTCATACAGAGTGAAGTAAGTCAGAAAGAGAAAGACAAATACTGTATGCTAACACATATATAATGTCATGAAGAACCTAGGGGTAAAACAGGAATAAAGACACAGACCTACTTGAGAATGGACTTGAGAATATGGGGAGGGGAAAGGGTAAGCTGTGACAAAGCGAGAGAGAGGCATGGACATATATACACTACCAAACGTAAGGTAGATAGCTAGTGGGAAGCAGCCTCATAGCACAGGGAGATCAGCTCGGTGCTTTGTGACTGCCTGGAGGGGTGGGATAGGGAGGGTGGGAGGGAGGGAGACGCAAGAGGGAAGAGATATGGGAACATATGTATATGTATAACTGATTCACTTTGTTATAAAACAGAAACTAACACCATTGTGAAGCAATTATACTCCAATAAAGTTGTAAAAAATAAAAATAAAGTTTAAAAATTTAAAAAAAGAAGAAAAAAACCCCCAAGAAAACTAGGAATAGAAAAGGAACATACTGAAACTCATCAAGAGGATCTACAAACAACCTATACCGACATTATATTTAACTGTGAAAGACTGAATGCTTTCTCTGTAAGATCAGAAACAAGGCACCGATATCTGCCCTCACCACTTTTATTAAATATATTAATGGAGGTTCTAGTAAGAAAATAAAGCAAAAATAAATAAATACATAAATTTAAAAGTTAAATTTTTAAAACATTTATTTAAAAGATAAAAGGACTATTCCTACTACGTTGAATAGGAAGGAATATATCCTACTGAATGTTGAATAGTAATATATACTACTATATTAAATAAGGAAAAGTAAAACGGTATCTGAAGAGGAGATGATAATCTAAATGGAGAAAATACCAAGGAATCCACAAAAAGCTTGAGAAATAATATTAGTTTGTAAATGTTTTAGAGTACAAATCAACACAGTTTTATCAAATTATATATTAATAACAAATGTGTAGAAGCTTAAATAAAAATATGTGATGCCATTTACAACTGACCTAAATACTTAAATATAAGCCCAATAAGACATTTATAGGTCCTCTATACTAAAAATTACAAAATGCTGATGAAGAAAAATGTAAAACTCCCAAACAAATAGTGAGACATACCGGGCCTCCCTGGTGGCGCAGTGGTTGAGAGTCCGCCTGCCGATGCAGGGGATACGGGTTCGTGCCCCGGTCTGGGAGGATCCCATATGCCGCGGAGCGGCTGGGCCCGTGAGCCATGGCCGCTGGGCCTGCGCATCCGGAGCCTGTGCTCCGCAACGGGGGAGGCCACAACAGTGAGAGGCCCGCATACCGCAAAAAAAAAAAAAAAAAGAAAAAAAAATAGTGAGACATACCTTGTTCATGGATTAGAAAACACAACATAATAAAGAGGTCAATTCTCCCCAAGTTAAGAGGCTTAACAGAGTTACTCTTAAAAGGCCCTCAAGGTTTTTGTGGATATAGACAAGCTTATTCTAAGATTTATATGGTAAGAAGAGGCTGAAGAATAGCTAAAACAATTTGTAAAGGAAGATTAAAATGGGAGGAATTCATCTACCCAATTTCAAGATTTTGCAGTAATGATGGAGGGTAGATACACAGATTAATGGAATGGAATAGAGAACCCAGAAATAGACTGACATAAATACATTTAACTTGTTTTTGACAGCAGTATGAAAGCTATCAAGGAAGAATAGACTTTTCAAAAAATGGTACTGAAACAGTTGGACATCCCTCGACAAAAACAAACAAACAAAAAATGAACCTTAACCTAAACCTCCACACCTTACACAAAAATTAAATCAAAGTGGATCATAATCTTCAATGTAAAAGCAGGACATTTTGAGAAAAAAAAATAGGAGAAAATCTTTGGCATCTAGAACTACGTGAATAATTCTTAGACTTGACACCGAAATTATGATCAATAAAAGCAAACATTGATAAATTGGATCTCATCAAAATGAGTTAAAAATGCTTCATAGGGCCTCCCTGGTGGCGCAGTGGTTGAGAGTCCGTCTGCCGATGCAGGGGATACGGGTTCGTGCCCCGGTCTGGGAGGATCCCATATGCCGCGGAGCGGCTGGGCCCGTGGGCCATGGCCGCTGGGCCTGCGTGTCCGGAGCCTGTGCTCCGCAACGGGAGGGGCCACAACAGTGAGAGGCCCGCATACAGCAAAAAAAAAGAAAAAAAAAAAAAAAATGCTTCATAGAAGATCATTTTAAGTGGATGAAAACTCAAATTACACAGTGGGAAAACATATTTGAAAATCCCACATGAGACAAATGACTTGTATCTATAATATACAAAGAACTCTCCAAACAACTTAAAAAAACCCAACTAGAAAATAGGCAGAAGACAGGAACAGACATTTCATGGAAGAGAATATACACATGGCAAAGAAGCACATGAAAAGATGCTCAACATCATTAGCCATTAGGGAAATGCAAATTAAGACCATAATGAGATATCAGAGAATAACGAAAATTAAAGTATAGTGACAACATCAAATGCTGGTGAGTACATAGAAAAATGATATCACATCACTGGTGGGAAAATAAAATGGTTTAGCCACTCTGAGAAACAGCTTGACAGTCTCTTTTAATCCTAAAAGTAGATTCACCCTACAACACAGTAATTGTACTCTTGAGCATTTATCCAAAAGAAACAAAAACTTAATTAAGTTCCCACAGAAACTTACACATAAATGTTCATAGCAGTTTTATTTATAACAGCCCAAAACTGGCCACTACCCAAATGTCTTTCAATGGATGAATGTTGAAACAAATTGTGATAAAATCTTATGATAGAATACTACTGAGCAACAAAAAGGAACAAATTATTAATATATGCAAAAATTGAAATGAACTTCAAGGGAATGATGCCGAGGGAAAAATTTTAAAAAGCCAATCTCCGAAGATGAAGTAATTCATGATGATATTTACATATTATTCAATATGTAACAAAACTGTGGAGATGGAGAACAGATTAGAAGTTGCCAAGGGTTAGAGATGGGGGTAGAAAGTACAGTGGGGGACCTTTGTGAGGTTTTTGTGGTCCCAGTACAAATAATACAGCAATCTTGGTTTTAACCCCGAAAGATGTTTAAAAGCAATTCCTAATAAGAGGTGTCCAGATATTTAGCAATGGCAGCAGATTAGAGGTATAGCTACCCAACATGACAGCTTCAAAACAGATGGTACTAATTCAATGCATATGTTAATTTTTAAAAGGCCAATCACAATACTTAAATGGTATATATCTTAACGATATTATTCTAAGGATCCAGCTATACCAGATGGACTAGCAGGATTTTCTGTACATTCAATCTTATTTAAGACAGTTATATCTTATAATAAGACAGTTAAAAAAAGAAAAAGAAAAAAAAAACAAACCAACTACAGTTGGATATTCTCATAGGAAGATGAGGTGAAAATATGTAGCAGCGGTTCAAAAGCTTAAGCAGTGGCACCTAAATTTGGCTGCACATTAGAATCATCTGAAGCACTTTTTAAAAACCCTCACACCAACAGTTGGTCATCCTAAACCAATAAAATCATTTTAAATCTCCTCAGACGATGCCATTGTCTAGCCAGAAGCGAGAACCAGCGGACTAAGCAGAAGGGGATGTTTCTACAAAGATTTCTTAACAATAAGTTCTTTCACCCAATCAGATTTACCTTCCTGCAAAGGGGTAAAGAAGGCTAGATGTTGTCCATACTTGCTTAGCTTTAATGAGCACTTGTGAATTGCCCAAAACCTAGATCATGTTTCCCCTAAATTTCATGTGATTTCCTAAGTTTTTCAAATCCAGGGCTAAGGGGTTTGCCAGGATGAGATTTTAAGTGCTCACACAGGGGAAGTCCCTGGCAAACCAGGACAGAGGTCACTCTACATTGAAATGTAAAGCATCCTAAATAACCCTGCCACTGCCCCCAGATACTCGTCTGTGCCAACCAGTGGAGAAAAGGCATTCTCCATTACCACCACGGCAAATGCTGCTGTACTTGCCTTGGCTACTCCCTATCTTTTCCAGGCGTCTCTCCCCTTCACCTGCTGGTGGACGCTTTGGCAGCTGACAATGCAGATATTTTCAAACTTTAAGGTGAATAAAAATCATCTGGAGGGCCAGTTATAACAGAGATCACTGAGCCCCACTAGAGTTGCTGATTCCATAGGGCTGGGACAGGGCCCTAAAACTTGAATATCTGACACATTATCAGGGGACGCTGGTAAAGCTGGTCAGGTTGTTACCGAATGCACGTTCGTGTGTCTGAAGCACAGTGGGGCCAAACAAACCGAAAGGTTGCAGTCTGGAGCAGAGAAAGGTTTATTGCAGGATCGAGCAAGGAGAGGGGTGGCCCGTGTTCCAACAACCCTGAAATCTCCAAAGGATTTCAGCAAAGCATTTTTAAAGGCCACGTGAGGGAGGGACGTCCCAGGGAATGTGATCAGCTCGTGCACAATCATCTGACTGGCTGATGTTGAGGTCACAGGGCAGGTAACATTATCCATTCTTAGGATGCCAGAAGGTCTGGGGGCTGTGTGCTCATGATCATCAAAGAGTTAATTCCTTCCATTGGGTGGTGGTTTTTAGCATCTGAAAACTCAAGAAATATGCCTGAGATACTATTATCTGAGGACTTCAGAGAGGAACTACAGCAGAGGCTATGGGGGATGGGTCTGTCCTAGGAAGGCCCCATAGGGTACTGCTTGCTTACAAGGTGACCATACTTTGAGAACCACTGCTCTAGTGGCTTGGAATGTTAAAGTAATGGAAGAATCCCTTCCCAGATCTAGATTCTAGTATCACCAGCTATTTTGGTGGGGGGAAGGGTAAGTTTTGTCCTTGCTTGGACTTCTTGTTCATTTATATCAAAGCCTATTTGAGGCAGTGCACTCGGCAGTCCTGCAGATCTGTCTTTGGCTTCAACAGTGTTTGGAATGAACAGACCCAGGGACGCTCCTTGCTCCAGCCCCCGACCACCCTCCAACATTTCTTCCTGCCGCAACCTTTGGAATCAGCCACTCAGCTATCCTCAGCCTCCAGGACAGGCCAACACCGTTTTTGGAGCTTAGCTCCTTATCACTGATCAACCACGAGTTCCCAGGTTCGTCAGAATTATTCCATCGAGGTGGAGGCCGCCATCCACCGCCTGTTCAACATGCATCTGTGGACACTTACCCCTCTCTAAGCTTCTATTTCCACAGCAACAGTGGGACTCTGGACAATGGGGGCCACATTTTTCGCCAACTGGCTGAAGAGAAGTGTGAGGGCGCCCAGCGACTCTTGAAAATGCAAAACAAGTGCTGCGGCCGCGCCCTCTTCCAGGATGCGCGGAAGCCTTCTCAAGATGAGTGGGGTAAAACCCAGGACACTGTGCAAGCCGCCATTCTTAGGGAGAAGAACCTGAACCAGGCACTATCGGATCTGCGCGCCCTGGGTCCTGCCCGCGCAGACTCCCACCTCTGTGACTTCCTGGAGAGCCGCTTCCTGGAGGAGCAGCTGAAACTCATCAAGAAGATGGGCAACCACCTGACCAACCTCCGCAGGCTGGCTGGTCCGCAGGCTGTGCTGGGCGAGTATCTTTTCGAAAGGCTCATGCTCGAGCACAAACAGGAGTCACTGAAGTCCAGCGGCCTCTGAGGAGCCCCTCTGGCGTCAGAGCTTCTGCCTGAAGCCCAGCTTTGCAGCCACTAGGCAGCTTTGTAACCGCCCTGGAGCCCTCTCCCAAGCCTTGGACCAAATGGAAACAATAACGCTTTTTGTAGAAGGAAAAAAAAAGCCTAGTTGAAACACAAACAGAATAAAGAGAAAAAAAGAAATATATATATATATATTCATGTTCTTTTAACATATGAATTGCCCCACTTTATCTGTGTGAAATACGTTTGTTCCCGTTATTGGGCTGGTTCTCAAGCTTTGCTGCTCGTATGAATTACCTAAAGAGCTCTTTTTTTTTTTTTTTTAGTATTAAATATATTTTTAAATTAGTTTCTGCTTTATAACAAACTGAATCAGTTATACATATACATCTGTTCCCATATCCCTTCCCCTAAAGAGCTTTTAAGAGAAACTTGGGTGTCTGGGTCCCAGCCCCAGAGATTTTGATTCAGTAGGTCTAGGGAGGAGCCTGGGCACGGGGAGGTCTCAGAGTTCCCCAGGTGATTCTAATATGCAGCAACTTTGTGAGCCACCTCTTGGCTTCAATCCAGCTAGTGATCAGATATTAAATCTAAGACACATGGGCTAGTGCGTGAGCTCTGCTGCTAGGCGTGTTCCATTTTCTTCCTCCTGGAAGATTCGTGCCAGGGAAAATGATTGATAGTTGTGTTACTTCTCTGAAATGGATAGAAATTTCCAATTAGCGTGAACAGGGGAGGGTGAATGGGTGAATGCAATAAGGTGTATCATTTATGTATTTCCCTATGTGTATGGCTAGAAGCTTTTGCAACTGACGTCTGCCCTACTTTTCATGCGAATGGTAATGCTTGTCCTCCTAATGCAGCTGTAAACTTTATCAGCCCATAGGTAGACAGCATCACAAAATATTTACCCCTCCCCACTGGCCCACTCTCAAGCTTCACTCCCCTTCCCCAATACACAAATGTACATCAATGTGCTGGAGACCAATATCAACATACTGACCTTCAATTCTTCTACTTTGCAGCTTCCCTCTTATCAGGAGATGTCAGCATTTAGTGCCCAGAGGAGGCATTTCCAGTCATCTCAGCTTAGAGGTCAAATATCCAAATATCCAAATATCCAAAGTAAAAAAGGTTAAAGAAAAGAAGAAGAAGAAGAAAGCAAGGAAGAAAAGAAGGAAACAGTTTTCTTATCTCATAGTAATAAGGCAGTTTTCCTTAAAAAAAATAAAGAATTAAGCCTTAAATTCTCTTTCCTTTTTTTTTTTTTTTTTTTTTTTTCTTTTTGCGGTATGCGGGCCTCTCACTGTTGTGGCCTCTCCCGTTGCGGAGCACAGGCTCCGGATGCGCAGGCCCAGCGGCCATGGCTCACGGGCCCAGCCGCTCCGCGGCATATGGGATCCTCCCAGACCGGGGCACGAACCCGTATCCCCTGCATCGGCAGGTGGACTCTCAACCACTGCGCCACCAGGGAGGCCCTTTAAATTCTCTTTCCTAATCAAAATGTGCTTTTCCGTCTTTAGACTAGTCCTCTTATATCCTGTATTATTCATGATGTTTAATTCTTGAAATAGCACATGGCTGAAAACAGAAGCTAACCTCTTGTCCACTATGAATTAAATCTTCTTTTCCTAGGACCCGTCTACAATGTACAATTTGGGGTTTGCCAACATAATTATTTTCTCTGAAATAAGGTACAGCATTTTGCCTTTTCAATATACACAATACATTGTTAACACAACATAGTTAATAGAGTCAATACAACTATAAACACACATGATATGATGCCACTTTGGTGATTTTCTTCATCCATGTAATTCTGAAATTTGACAGTATAGTTTTCATATTCTAATGAGCTGAGTATTACCTTTGCAAGGATAGAAAAATAAAATAAATTCATAATATTCTTGTGTGGTTTGCCCCTGGGGTGGATTACCATAATGGGGGCATATTTGAGCCTTTCTCCAAGTCATTAAAAAACCTCCAGCGAGTAGCCCCTTGTCCTCTCCAGGAAATTGCGGGAAAGTATCTTTAATCACAATAATCCAGGGGGGAGAAATCTCGGAAATAAGACATCTGCTTCTGTGCCTTGTTGTTTTGCACAATAGCAATGATTGCTTTAGCAGCTTCTATTGCCATATGTGTATAGTAAGTAAATGAACATAAAATTGCATGAACGCATAAAAGAAGGATAAACCCACCCAGTTTAACAAATCCACTCTCTCACCTGCTGTGCCCTGAAACGTGAAAGAAAGAATCACGGGATCATAAGGATTCATAAAATAACAGTCTCTGTTAACAATAAATATTGACAGGAGGTATAAGGATGATTTGTCTGATGTGGGACCAACAGCTTAACTGCTTAATTCTTTTTTTTAAGGGCAAATCATTCATTTATTGTTTAAAGATTGCAAGACAACATCTGAATATTTGTAGCACAATTTAAATGTTTTACTTTTTTGATAAAGCAGAGTATAATAGAAAAACAATTAGTTTCCAGTAATATCTATATCTCTATTCAGAATTAAGTCTTCCACAGACATGTAACCTGGAAACAAAAGCCTGTTCCAATAAGCAAAGCTTCAACAGAGCGGCTACTTTTCGGGCCAGGGAAAGGTTCATCCCTATAGGATGATGACGTGCTGTGTAAAATGGCTGCAAGGTCACAGCCTTGAGGGCGTTGGAAGTCTGTTATCCTATTCCACATTAAGTAGTTTGGTGAACTTCAAACGACCGTTCGTCCGCAACCAAGCTGCCAACCTTTAACTGATATTTCAAACAGGTAAAAAATAAATGAAAAGAAATCCCTACACTGATGTTCCTCGATTTACACTGTTAAATGGTTCATTAACATGTAATTCTGGCTAAGAATTACATTTGAGACTCCTTGCTCAGATTCTGGTTAACAGTACTAATCTTTAGAAATTCAAGTTCTCATTCATCAATAATTTGTCAGCTAGGATACCTTCAGGCATCAGCTGCAGCTACAGAACAGGTGTCCTGCCTCAGCGCTTCGGAAAGACACAATGTACACCACCACCAGCAGACACAATACCTGTCACTAGACGGCACGTGTGCAGGACAGCAAGACACAAACGTCTATTCAGATGTGCCGCGGAGCAGCCGGAGAAAGAGGACTTCACCGCCCAGGGTCAGGAGGGACGGGGTAAGGAACCGAAGTAGCACCGACGAATGCGGTCAGAAGGACCAAGACAACTGATGGTTGCAAGGCAAGTTTTATTATGCTCCGGTTGCAGATTATATAGACTAGAAATGGAAGGTTGCCAGATGGTGGTTTACATTATCTATAGACTGTCTCGGCTCAAGGTTAACTTCCCTGGGAGAAAACCCATAAGCCCAGAATCATCCAAAATAACCTGCATGTGCAGGGGGGAGACAGCTTTGCTTGTCTCGTTTTACATTCTTTCTGATTTCTGGGCCCTGGTGATTTATCTCCCATGGAATGGAACAAGGAGGGGAACAAGTAGGGACAGTCCCTTCGAGCAGCGGCGGCATGCCTGGCATGTCCGTAGCCTGATCTCAAGGCTGACTGTTTCCCTCAGTTCCCCCTTTTCTATTTTTTAATTTTTGCTGCAAAATAATTCCATGAAGCGTAGTGCCGAGAGTAGTATATTGTTGCATGAGGATACGAAACAGACATGAGAAGATTATTATCAATAATAGGCAAATTATGGCCAGGGTAATAAATCCTGACAACCCTCCAGTGATCCACGACTGAGGGTTTAACCACTTTAAATGGTCCAGTAAAGTTTTAATTACATCTTCTTGCGAAATATCATCAAGATGTGCATTTTGTATATCCTGAATTTCAGCATTTAATTTCTTAAGATCAAGACTAATATTATTATCTGACCAAACGCTCAGCAGATGCATTTTTACTTTTTCTCATTCCCAAATACAGTCATTGTACTTGTAAGGAGTAACACAAATTCACGTATACTTTTCATGACAAGCTAAACGCATCCTCAATTTTAATGCTGCCATCTGATCTCCAATCCCCCAAATTGCGTTTTTAAATTCACCTAACTTGTTATTCATCTGTAAATCTATGTGACTTTGTAAAGATAAAGCAAGACTGGTATTTTGAGATAATTGATTAGCAAAGTGAGCATGATGAATACTCTGTGAAAGAGCAAGACGGGCAGTAGCCGCGGTAGCAGACAGAGCAGCCAAGGCAAGTCAACTTACTATTAGCCACCCAATAAAGCGTCTCCTTCTCTGCAAGGCTTTAGAGAGTTCCACCCATGCCTGTACTCCAGTATCTTCATACCAAGGTTCTCTCAGATGTACAGGCGCCATAACATATATGGGTTACTTTAGTATAAGCACAGATTGTGTCCCTGCAGAAGGGAACATACAACTGTAAAAATACAATGAACACAGCTAATACTATATCCTCCTTTGGAAGAATTACTAATGTTAATAGAACCAATCAAAAGTGTATATGGGGCTTCCCTGGTGGCACAGTGGTTGGGAGTCCACCTGCCGATGTAGGGGACATGGGTTCGTGCCCCGGTCTGGGAGGATCCCGCGTGCCGCGGAGCGGCTGGGCCCGTGAGCCATAGCCACTGAGCCTGCGCGTCCGGAGCCTGTGCTCCGCAGCGGGAGAGGCCGCGGCAGTGAGAGGTCTGCGTACCACAAAAAAAAAAAAAAAAAAGTGTATATGGAGGAGCAACACAAGTTATAACAGGTGTATTGGAATAAGTTAGAGCTAGTTTCCATATATCCCAGTTCTTTTGAAATGCGATAAACCTATCTATGACGGGAATAGAAGAGATAAGAATTTACCCCTTGGTATAATCTACAGTACACCATATTTGGTTATTATTCCAAGATGCATTGCAACATTCAAAATTGGATCCAGGAAAGTTAATGGTCATAAAAGGAGGAAATTGATTTTTTGATTTTCTCTTAAGAATAGTAACCATATGTCCAGCCATAAGTATCCCTTGTCCTCCAAGTAAACGCTTCATACACAAATAATTTCCTGAATCTTCACCTGTAACCTTGGCTATAGTAATAGCGGAATCCCTAAGTGGTGAGGCGTATGAGATTCGACCTCTAATATTAATAGGTTGCCCATTTTTATAGCAAATGATGGTATCCTTAAGATCCTCTCGTCGGCTGGTAGCCGGGCATGTAAGAGTAATGTTGGTTCCTGTAAAACGAAGGATGCCTGGAGAGCCTGACAAACTAATTGATTGATCCGTTCCCTCATAAACATCTGTATGCTCATAACTAATAGCCTTTAAACATCCAGTTTCCAGATTCAATGGGCTAAGACAGACAGGATAGGTACTAAACCAGTTAGTATAATTTACAGACATATTGATTTGTTTTATATTCCCAATAAGAGGCCCATAAAGAGTATCATTGTAAAATACAGGAAACTCTGCTTCAGACCAAGATATGGGTTTTAATAGTGGAGGATCAGGTACATAGGCCCAGTAAGTTGCGGCATTAACAGAGGGAACACATGAAATGGTTGCCAACATAGCCAAAAATAAAGTCACAGGTGTAACAGGATTATTCTGTTGTTTCACTAACTCTTGAGCTCGTGAAACCAATTGTTTAATTTGTCCCCAAGTTGGAACATCACTCCTTTGAGTCGTCCTGGCAAGTGGTCTCCTCTTCTTCTTCTTTTTCTGAATCAACACTGTCAAATTTTCGGGAGAGATGCAGAGCTTCTTCATCTTCTGAACTAGTTGTGAGCTGTGGCGAGCCATCTGTTTGCTTGACTAAGCAAGCGCTCAGGAAGCCAGAGAGGTCCAGGAGCTGATCTGGGAAATATACACACGTGGCCACGTCCCCAAATCAACACAGGATCAGGACCACGCCAAGTGCTGGTTAGCGGATCTTTCCCGAGGACCTCCAGAGATTGAAAGGCCAATCTTGGCTCAGCCACCAACCTTTCCCCTGTCAACAGTGAGAAAATTTAAAATAAACAGAGCATGATTTATAAGGTTATGTAGTGTGTTCTATATAATTCCCCCATTTTTATTTTTTCAATAGTTAGCTTTAAAGGTCTATTTGCACGTTGTATAATACCTTGTCCTTGAGGGTTACATGGAATGCCTGTAATATTGGTAATTTGTAATGAATTACAAAATGTTGCAAAAGCAACACTAGTGTGAGTGGGCCCATTATCTGTTTTAATAATTTTGGGAAGGTTCATGAAAGCAAAACAGTGTGATAAATGAGTGATAACATGTTTAGTAGCTTCTCGGGTCTGTGCTGTAGCACAGAGGAAACCAGAATAAGTATCAATAGTGACATGAACAAACTGTAATTTCCCAAAAGACGGGATATGAGTAACATCCATTTGCCATAAATGACTAGGTAATAATCCACGAGGATTAACACCATAATGTGGAACAGGAAGGTGAGGTAAGCACTGTGGGCATTGCTTAACAATTTGTCGGGCGGCTCCACGAGGAAGGGAAAATTGTTTGTGTAATGTAGCCGCCGACTGATGGTGTAAAGCATGCGATTGCTGTGCTGCTTGTGAAGCAGTTTGATCATAACTTACCATAATATGAGGGTGTCCAGGACGTGGACCATGAGTATCAACAGTATGAAGATAATGAATGCAATACCTTAGCCATTCTTGACAGCATGACGAACGGAAAGGAGGAGGACGGTAAATTGGGATATGTCCTGCTTTAGGGAAAAGAGATTGAGGAGGAAGAGTAACTTTAACTTTATTTTTGGGAGGAAAATGCACAGGATAAAGATCACGTTTAGATCGAGTTAAAACATCTGCAGTCGCATTCATTTTAGACAATGGACCAGACAAGTTAGAATGAGCACGATATGCAGAGCTGCAACAGGACCATCGTGGGAACGAATAAGCTGTTGAAGTAAACGAAAAGAGGATGATAATTCAGGGTCATTAGTATATCCTCTGGTTGCAGTCTCCAGAAGAAATAATAAGCTAATAAGATATTTACTATCAGAAAACAAATGAAAAGATATAGAAGGCAAATGTTTAAAAGCCATAATGACAGCATACAGTTCAACACGTTGAGCTGAAGTCAAGGAAGTTTGTTTAATGAGTTTTGTTCCGTCGTCAATGATTACAGTAGCCACTCCTGAAGAAGAACCGTCTGTAAAAACCAAAGGTACATGAGGAATAGGCTGTTGCCTAATTATAGAAGGAAAGATATAAGAGTTAAGTTTGCTGAATTGGATCAATTTATCAGCAGGCTAATGGCATTCCAAGGTACCTGAAAATCCTGCAAGAACAAGACCCCATTCATTACTATGTTGAAAAAGCCAATTCTGTTGACTAACTGAATAAGGGATAATAATTTGAGAAGGTTCTATACCTATAAGTTGTAAGCATCTAGTTCTACCTTGCATTATTAACTTAATAATAAGTTCATAATAAGGGTTAATAACTTTAGAGGATGTAGTTTTCATACGAATCCATTCAATAATTCCAACAGTTTGCCATAAGATGGCAGTAGGCACATGAGGTGTTGGACAAACAACTAAAGACATGGGCAGGTGAGTATGTATTTGAGTTAATTGTGCAGAGCTGATAGCTCTATTAACTATTTGGAAAGCTTGAAATCCTCTGGAGTCATAGATCGTGAAGTAGAAGGATCTGAGTCACCTTTAAGAATATCAAATAAAGGCTCTAACTGAGCAGTAGTAAGTTCTAAGGAAGGCCTTAGCCAATTAATATCTCCAAGTAATTTTTGAAAATCATTTAATGTTTTTCAATTATCAACTCGAATTTGCAGTTTTTGAGGCCTAATGGTAGAGTTATCAATATATTTTCCCAAATAGAAAAATGGAGATTGTCTTTGAATTTTTTCTGAGGCAATGACCAGGCCAAATGATTGTAAGGATTGTTGTAAAAATTGGGAAGCAGTCTCTAATCAAGAAATATTATCAGTGGCTAAAAGTATATCATCCATATAATGTATGAGATATAACATTGGAAACCTTTTTCTCACAGGAGTTAAGGCCTGAGCCACATATATTTGTCATAATGTAGGACTATTTGCCATGCCCTGAGGCAATACTTTCCATTGAAATCTCCTCATGGGTTCCTTAAAATTTAAGGAAGGCAAGCTAAAAGCAAAATGTTTTCTATCTTCAGGAAACAAAGGAATAGTGAAAAAACACTCTTTAAATCTATAACTAAAAGATGATAATTGTGTGGTATGGCTGTTGGAGAGGGTAGGCCTAGTTGAAGAGCTCCCATTATTAGCATAGTTTTATTAACAGCTCTTAGACCCTGTAATAACCTCTATTTTCCAGACTTTTTCTTGATAATAAAAATAGGAGTATTCCAAGGACTATTGCAAATTTCTAAATGCCCTAATTGTTCCAGTACTAATTGTTCTGCAGCTTCTAATTTCTCCTTTGTGAGGGGCCATTGGTCCACCCATACAGGGTCATCACTCAGCCAAGTAATTGGACCAGCAGTGAGTGGAGGAGAATCCAAGGCCCCTAAGAAAAACCCAAACCTTGTCTATCACTTTTTATTTTCACATCAATAGGATAGACAGTTCCTTTTTGATTTGTTCCCAGCCCTTTTGTGGGAAGAAATCCTTGATCCAACACCATATTAGAGACATGAGAATTTGGACTATAAAGTAATACTCCCATTTCCTTTAATATATCTTGGCCCAAGAGGTTTAAAGGCAGCCCAGGCAAAACATAAGGCTGGAAGTATCCTGAATGGCCTTCACTATCTTGCCATAATAATAACTGACTACTTTGCATAGGAGAACTCTGTCCTATTCCTTGAAGTTCTGTAATAATAGGACTAACGGGCCAATGTTTAGGCCAGTGCATCTGCGTCATAACAGAGACATCAGCTCCAGTGTCTAACAACCTGAAAAAACCTTTCCATTCATGGCTCATTTCATTTCTGGACATTCTTTCCCTATCTTCTGAATCCAGTAGGCAGCACTAGATGATCCAAAAGCCTTTGTTTCTCTCTTTTGATGTTGTAAAATTTGTCCATGAGGTACAAAGGGCAAAAGTAGCAATTGTGCAATTTTATCACCAGGAGAAATCGTTATTATATTTTTAATAGTTTGTGCCATGATTTTTATTTCTCCTTCGTACTCAGAGTCTATGAGTCCTGGCATAATAGTTAAACCCTTCATGGCGACACTACTTCTTCCCAATAATAGTCCAATCAAACCCTTGGGTAAAGGTCCATAGATGCCCATAGAGAGGGCCTGAGGACCCATTGCAGGAGTTAATACATATCGGGCGGAGGTACTGAGGTCCAGTCCTGTGCTTCCTGCTGTTGCTCTGGAGAGCAAAGATATTGTATGTTTTTGTTTTTGGTTAATGTCTGATTGATAGTTTGAGGAGGATACACAGACGTTGCCCCTACTATTTGTTGGGGCCGGGGAAGGCCCCGGGAGGAGTTTCCCGACAGTGGTGTCCCATCCCCGTGGGCCACTGAGCGACAATCTCGTGCCCAACGTTTTCCCCTATTGCATTTAGGGCATAAACCAGGGATTTTCGGACCATCTGGAGGTTTTTGAGTAGGGAAGGAAGGAGCAGGGTTACAATGAAAAGATCCACATTCTCCAGCAAAATGACCTGCCTTTCCGCATTGAAAACTAGTCTTTGTTCTCTTTTGATTGTTTTTAAACCCCACTTTAGTTAATGCTGCAGCCCTAGCAGCACCCTGTATATAAGCAGGCCCAAGGTCTGCACAAAGGCAAATATAACCCTCCAGTGTTCCCCGTTTTCTCCAAGGTCGAATCGCAGCCTGACATGCATTATTAGCATTTTCAAAAGCAAGTTGCTTAACTACAATTGTACCAGAGAGTCCATCCACAATGAGTCTCCCCACCGCCTGTAACAATCTATCTCCACAATGAGTCTCCCCAACGCCTGTAACAATCTATCTACAAAATCAGCATATGGTTCATCAGGTCCCTGTCTCATTTTTGAAAGATCCTCAGTTTTGTGTGTAGAAGGTAATTTCCTCCAGGCTTGTAATGCCAAATGATTTATTTGAGGATAAGCAACAAAGGTATAAGTTAATTGATCTTGTAAAGAAATATATGGTCCTTCCCCAATCAGCGTATGATAATCCACTGGAATATCATGGGTAGCATTCTTTTCTGCTTGTTCAGCAGCCCGTTCATAAAAATCAAACTTCCATATTAAATAATCTCCACCATTTAAACAAGCTCGTGCAATAGACTTCCAATCAGCGGGGGAAAGAGCTTCTCCTGCAATAGTGTCAACCATAGCAGTAGTAAAAGGAGCAGTGGGCCCATACTGAGCACAAGCAGATTTTAAATCTTTCAAAACTTTAAAAAGAAGAGCCTGATGCTCCCTAATAGCCTGTTGAGGATTATTAGGATCAGGTCTTTCTATGACAGGACAACAGAAAATAGGATCTTCTCCTCGTTTTATTGCTGCTTATACAGCACGTTGCAAGAGACTGAGCATTTTTACAGATTTAGATTTTTGAGGAAGACAGTCCTTACTAATTTGCAGCTTTTTCACTGACTTATCTATCATAGCCATTAGAAAATCATCCTCAGGGTGATTCTCTCTTTTATGTTTTTTTTTCTCTCTCTTTTATGTTTAAAAGCCTCGTCGGTTAAGTCAAAATGTTCCTCTTCATCTGAAATATTTAAATTAATTAGCTCTTTTGGTTTAGGAAGTGGCGACACAGTAGCTGATAATACAGTCTTGTCTTCTGTCAGAGGCTTATGTTTTTCTGACTTTACATTCAAATCAACACTATCATGAGAAGAACCTAAACATATTTTTATCAGATTCCACAAACTAAATGTAACAACAGCAGTATGAGTAGGCCCTCGAGACTCATCATAATTTTTTAAATCTTCTCCAACTTTCTGCCAGATTTCTGTGTCACAGAGCCGCCATCAGGAAACCAGGGAGATACATCATGGATATGCTGCCAAAATTCAGTCAACTGTGAGGTAGAAACTTTATTACCCCGAGCTATAAGCATGGAAAGTAAAACCTGAGCAAATAATTCACGCTCCTTTGAGCCCTTTTGCCCCATCTTCTTTTACTTCTGACTGTTGCCTTATGCCTCTATTAGTTTCACTTTTACTCGTGGCCACACATATTTTGCATAAGGGTTCTCTTACCTGCACTTTCTTTTCCTTTTAATTGCCTTCACGCTTCAGGTCCCTGTTCGGGCGCCACTTGCCATGGACCAGCCTCAGAAAGAGGATTTCACCGCCCAGGGTCAGAAGGGACGGGGTAAGGAACTGAAGTAGCACCAACGAATGGGGTCAGAAGGACCAAGACAACTGATGGTTGCAAGGTAAGTTTTATTATGCTACAGGTACAGATTATATAGACTAGAAAAGGGAAGGTTGCCAGACGGTGGTTTACATTATCTAATGACTGTCTCGGCTCAAGGTTAACTTCCCTGGGAGAAAACCCATAAACCCAGAATCATCCAAAATAACCTGCATGTGCAGGGGGAGACAGCTTTGCTTGTCTCATTTTACTTTCTTTCTGATTTCTGGGCCCTGGTGATTTATCTCCCATGGAATGGAACAAGGAGGGGAACAAGTAGGGACAGTCCCTTCGAGCAGCAGCGGCATGCCTGGCATGTCCGAAGGTGCTCTCAAGGCTGACTGCTTCCCACACATATGTTGGCTTGTTTAAGCCTCAAGCCCTCGATCCTTTGTTGAAATACAATAATTTCATTCCTATGGTTTTCAATACCAAAAACTCTACCTCCAGGAGGGTTAAAGTCTTATTTGTACTCCAAACCAAGTAGCAGTGCAGTTCGCTACTACTGAGGCTGAATCCATAAAGACTTCAAGACCACGACCAGAAGACAAGTTATTATATATAATACCCTAGAAGGCCTGAAACATAATTATCATATACATAGCTGGTCCTTCAGAGCTTTTTACCTATAACATGTTTTTTGATGAAAGTTATTGAATGTACTGGAGATAACTGTGAACTACTGATCAAATATTTGAATACTTATACTTACCTGGAATTTCATTTCTGCTGAAAGAAAAAGGGAGAACAGGACTCACCTAAAACAAAACAAACTTTAGAAATGAAAGTAAACATCTTATCACACACTATCACTTTTGGAAGCAGCATAGAGGGGCAGTCAACAGGAAAACACTGGTGAAATAGGACAAAACTCTAGGCCAAAAATCCATTATTATTATCATCAGTCACAGTACCACAACTGTGCCCTTCATAATTAATAAGCACTCCTAAGAATCTTCATTTGGCACCAGATGATGTGTTTAAGAGAAACACTCTGGGAGGTTTTGAATCAGACTTGGTTTTTGTTAGCCAAGTTACAGGAGAATTTTTAAAGTGGGGGGAAGGGAAGAAGGAAACGGACCAGAAAAAGAATTGAAGCCATCATCTACAAACCAACAAAGCACTGAGAGTTCCAAACGTTATGTCAGACACTAAAATGACTGACACAGGCTCAAGCGGTTTATAAAACCTAGAAAAAGACTACACCAGCAAAGTCCCCATTTATCTGTAGAGTTCAGAAACTAAAACAAGGAATATTTCAGCTTAACACCTGATCTCAAGAGAATCATATACACTTCACATGAATAAAAATACCTGAAACCAAACATTTTTAAAAGCTCCAATACCCAAAATAGAAAGAAAAAAATTAATTCAGAAGACTCAATCCATCCATGATAATCACAAAACGGCTGGGCAATCTCTATCTCCCTTCCACACTAACCATCCATCCCCTGGAAGACCAAGGGAGATCAGACCTTCCAGACTTACCTTCCAGACCTTCCAGACACCTGGCTGCGGCAAAATTCGATGGAATCTCCTTGTGGAACAGCAGTTTCCCATCTCTTGTGTCTCTCCCTGTCATGATCATGCAGGAAGCAAGTCTGGCTGTGCTATTTCTTATCATTGTGTGTCACCCATCTGCAACATGATATTGAAAAAGTAGTTCCCTTTCCCCCAGAAGGCTGAGGCTCAGCTACAGGGGTAATTCTCCTGGGCACACAGTCATTATTTAGGCCGACTCAGTGACTTCAACAGGCTTAATCATGTGATCAGGCTTGTTGCCAGCTGCATAATGCTCCCACATCTGTAGATAGAGCCACTCTAGTTCCATCGTGTATTGTTTGGTGTTGAACAGAGGGCTAGATGTTCTCTGCTTCCAGACTTTGCCACGAATTTTCTTCAGGTATTCTACATCAGTTCCCAGTTTCACAGCTATCTCTTCATATTCTTGTCTATTTTTAGCAATCAGCTCAAGACAGCCTAAACAAGTGAGCTGGGAAGCTGCAACTCGGGAAGCAAGAGTCTCTCCTGGCATAGTCACCATGGGGGTCCCTGCCCAAAGGACGTCCATCCCTGTGGTGTGTCCATTACAGAGTGGAGTGTCCAAGCACACATCAGCCAGCTGGCCTCTCCGAACATGTTCCTCTTTAGGAGCAACAGGGGAAAAAATGAGACGGTTCGGGCGAAGGCCCATATTTTGTGCGTACTGTTGAATATTAGCTTCTCCTGCTGCTGGAAAACGCAACAGCCACAGTACACTATTGGGAACACGCTTCAGAATATTTGCCCACACCTGCAAAGTAGATGGGTCAATTTTGTATAACTGATTAAAGTTACAGTACACAATGGCATCTTCCGGTAACCCGTACTGAGAACGTGTGGTTACAATAATGGTACGGGGAACCTCCTCTCCAGTGGCAGCCTTAGTGTTGATCAGGGTAGTTGCCAGTCCATTGCTAATATTGAATCCATTCATTGTAATCTGAATTTGTCCTCTGTTAATCATTTCAATAACTGCTTCTGCAACAGTATTCATAGGAATGACAGGCATATTAAGAGTTGTATTACTGCTGTCTGCGTTGTCTTCTCCATCAGGACATTTCATCTTGACTATTTGCACATCTGATAGACTATCAAGAAATGCTTGGAGGTCGATGCCATTCAGCACAATCCGATTGTCATAAATGTGCCCATTGGACTTAAAATCGATGACGGCTTTTTTCTTCAGGTGAGGGAACATATTAGCATGGTCACCAATAAAGAAAGTATGGGGCATATAAGCCAGTTTCTCAGAATACTGCTCAGCAACTTCAGCAGGTGAAGTTTCCTGATCAGTGATGATATAATCCATGAAAAGCGCGCCACTAGTCCCAGGGTACCCCAGCCACATTGCCTGAATAGGAGCTGGCCTGAGAGCAAAGAGTTCATTTCGAGCACCCCTGGTATAACCATTCAGATTTACAAGGATGTGTATACCATCTTGATGGATGCAATCAGCTGCTTTCCCATTGCATGGAATCTGAGAAAGATCAATGAAATGATTGGCTTCTGCCATCACCTTCGCTCGGAAGTTTGTGCCATCATGTGGGCTCAGGGCATAACAGAATATCTCAAATGTATCAGGATTGTGCATGCCTGGAATAGACTGCATAAGATGAGAAGTAGGATGATTCCCAAAGTCAGAACTCACGTATCCTACACGCAGTCGACCATCACTGAGCTTCAAGTCTTTTGGATGTTCATACGGTGGTTTATGAAGGACACTTATATTAGCCAAGCAGAGGTTCCCATGCCTCTCAGCAATAGCCTTCCTGAAGCCATGAGAAAGAGGATAGAGCATACTATGATGAGGCTGCACAGAAGGCAACCTATTCTTCTCCAACTGGTCAGCCACAATGCTGACCAACTTCTTCATTCGCTCATCATAGTCTGTCCAATCACAGACAACCTGCAGGCAATGAGCCAAATTACAATAAGCGTCAGGAAAGTCAGGTTGAAGCTTCAGAACAGTGCGATAAGAAGCAATTGCTTCTGGAATATTCCCTGAATCGTGGTGAATGGAAGCCAGATTGCTGTGGGCATCCGCAAATGCAGGGCTGATCTGAATGGCATGAGTATAACACTGCAAGGCTCCCTGAACATCCTGCATCTCCCGTAGGGTGTTTCCCATATTGCAGTAGGCATCAGCAAAGGTAGGACTGATTCGAATAGCCTCCTTATAATGCATCAGAGCTTCATGCAGTTTTCCCTGCTGCTTCAATACACTTGCTAAATTTGAATGGGCATCAGCAAAGTCTGGGCAGAGCTCTAATGCTTTACGATACAAGCGAACTGCCTCTTCACTGTTTCCCTGTTCTCCTTTGATATTGGCTAGGTTATTCAGAGAGTCTGCATGGGTGGGACACAGCCGGAGAGCTGTATGATAACAAGCTTCTGCTTCAGCAACACTGCCCTTCTCTTTGAGAGCGTTTCCTAGGTTGCAGTAAGCATCAGGGAAATGTGGTTGCAAGTCAATAGCTCGCCTGTAGGTGTCTATTGCCAGATCCATCAGGCCTTGCTCATGGTATACACAAGCCAGGTTGCCATGTACCACTGCATGATTTGGACTCAAGCTTAGGGCACGAAGGTAAGCTGCCACAGCTCTGTCAAAAATCCGTGCCTCATTGAAGACATTTCCTAAATTGATATAAGCATCCAGAAAATTGGGGTCAAGGGTGACAGCCTTTTCAAAGTGATGAATTGCAAGCCAAATCTCCCCTTGCGCATTGAAAACACAGCCAAGATTACTCCAAGCTACTGCAAAGTTCGGTTGCGTCTCAATTGCTTTCAAATAACATGCCTTGGCTTCTTCTAAGCCACCCAGGGCTTTGAGCAGGTTCCCCAGGTCACTGCGAACACAGTACAAATAAGGATTGTACTGAAGAGCAGAGACGTAAGCTTGTACTGCCCCTTCCATGTCGCCTGCTGCTACCAATGCGGCTGCCAGGTTAATATAACCATCGATGAAATCTGGTTTGAGATGCAATGCATGCCGGTAATGCTCAGTTGCTTCCTGCAACTGCCCTCTTTCCTTGTACACATTCCCCAAATTCGAATAGGCTTCTGCCAGAAGAGGGTTCTGTTTAATTGCCAGAGTACTAAAGTGGGCAGATCTGTCCAGCCTTCGACACTGGAAGTGTATAGATGAAAGTAATAAAAGTACACCAGTATTGCCTGGCTCTTGTCTCCAGAGCTGCATGCAGTGTCTCTCAGCTGTCTCAAAATCTCCTGCCTGATATTCTCGATGTGCCAACTCAGCTAACCCTTGGAAGGAAAGCATACGTTTCGTTGGTTCTGTGCTGTCGGCCACGTTGCCCACGGAAGACGCCATCTGGAGCTTCTGGAGAGAGTGAAAAAAGGGGGTAATTGAGTCCCGCTGCCGCCACTACTGGCAAGAACGTTTCTAGAGGGAGCAAACACGAGCGCAGCAGCCGTACCACTGCTTTGGCAGGCTTAAGCGGCAGCAACAGTTACAGGCACCGAACCTTAGGAACTCTGGTTGGCCATCTACCTCTCATGCTCTTGAAATCTTAATTCTTAACCCTGCCCTCTTCCACCATTTTTCTCCTCATCAGGGAATAAAAATTACCTATCCATTTGCCTTAGAAGAAATCAAAAGTCAGTAGTCCAAACACTTTTTAAAATATTGTTTTCTGTCCAGTTGGAAATGAAATACATGACTGACTTTTCTTCATCATTCATATAGTCAACGTGGAAAACATTAGGGCCATGAATTTCAATACAGTAAGATGAGAAAATTTTAAATTGGCCTTCCCAAACCACTAATAAGTAACCGATGTTGTATATAATGCTAAGATCTTAGAGACTGAGTTTGATATTTTAAAAGTTCTGAAAACATTAGCTAATTTCTCCTCATCAAATTTCTCATGACTCAAACCTGAGTATTACTTTTTAAAAGATAAATCTATTTATTTTTATTTATTTATTTTTATTTTGGCTGCATTGGGTCTTCAGTGCTGCGTGCAGCCTTTCTCTAGTTGCGGCGAGTGGGGGCTACTCTTTGTTGTGGTGCCGGGGCTTCTCATCACAGTAGCTTCTATTGTTGTTCCACAACTCTATGGGTTCCTTTTTAGGTCCTACGAAGAACCCTAGAAATTAGTTCATGTAATTATAGGTTTTTGCAAAATTGTCAAAAGTGAGATATTTTAACTTCCATCAGGTAAGACCAGCGTCTATTTCTTTGCCAATTTTCCTTCTATCATAGTCCGCTATGTTGGATCATATTGGATTGGTCACAGGCTTTTTTGAAATCTGGCTAAGGACATGTTTTAAGTGAGGCTATTATGTGATTTTCAGACACCACCATATGTAACTGACTGTATAATATCCCATTACAGGAATAACTTCCAGTACTCTTACTGACTACTCTACTGACTTAACTAGCACAAGACACAGAAGTGTAAGGACAAAAACCACCTTACAGTATAGCCATGTCTTGCACTTCACAGCTCTCAAAGCATGTGCATTTGAAGAAGAAAAAATGAACTGAAAAATATAAAACCAGAAGTTATTCTGTGGAAAATTATTTCAATCACCAGGCATGTGAAAGATAAGTCAAAGATTCAGTTTTCTTCAATGCTTAGTCAAAACGGAAATTTCCTGCTGTCAAGAATATACTCCAGGGCTTCCCTGGTGGTGCAGTGGTTGAGAGTCCACCTGCCGATGCAGGGGACACGGGTTTGTGCCTCGGTCCGGGAAGATCCCAAATGCCGCGTAGCGGCTAGGCCCGTGAGCCATGGCCACTGATCCTGCATGTCCGGAGCCTGTGCCCCGCAACGGGGAGAGGCCACAACAGTGAGAGGCCAGCATACCGCAAAAACAAAAAAACAAAAAAAAATATACTCCAGGGGCTTCCCTGATGGCACAGTGGTTAGGAAGCCACCTGACAATGCAGGGGACACGGGTTCGAGCCCTGGTCCGGGAAGATCCCACATGCTGCGGAGCAACTAAGACCGTGTGCCACAACTCTGGAGCCTGCGCTCTAGAGCCCGTGAGCCACAACTACTGAAGCTCGCGTGCCTAGAGCCCGTGCTTTGCAACAAGAGAAGCCACCGCAATAAGAAGCCTGCACACCACAACAAAGAGTATCCCCCAGTCGCTGCAACTAGAGAAAGCCTGCGCACAGCGACGAAGACACAACACAGTCAAAAATAAATAAATAAATAAATAAATAAATAAATAAATAAATAAAAGGATATACCCCATCAATAATGTGTGTAATGGAATGGTGTGAATGAGTATTTTATCAGAATTCCTGTAATGCACAATCCTATAGCAGTACTGAAATCAGTAATGCATTTATAATAGTAAATATTTATGAGGAAGTAATCCATAGAGGTTTTCTCAAAGTTAACAATGAAAATTAATGTGACATTATCAATAATAAATTGTGACGCTGAAATAAACTTTTCTAAACTATTAATAACTAAAAGCAAACTCTAATCAACCATGTTAAAAGAAATCTATGTCTATAAACTACAAAGTTTATTTCTGAAAATTTTATTTCTAAAACACATAAACTGTCATATGAGGAGGCAGTTAAAGAATATATAGCTACAAGAGTGGGGAAAAAGTTTTATAGAGACACATCTGGCAGTAGTTAATTTTCAAATGTCATTTTTCTAGATTTTGTGACACCTATAGTATTGATATTTGAAAGCATTTTAAAAAATTGTAATTTGAAGATTTGCTACTTCCAGGTAGAGTAACATATTTTGAAGCAAAACAACATTTCCACTGAGAAAAATTTAAAAAGCCAAATAAAATAGTCAGCATTCAATCAAAAAGTTCTAGACATACCAAGAGATAGAATCATATGACTAAAATTCTAAGAAAGGAACAGATAATACAAAAATAGTTATATAAGATATTGTGTATCTTTATCAGGAAAAGTCTTTATCAAGAAAAGACTTTAAAATCATCAGAATTAATATTATATTTTATTTATTTGTATATTTTATTTATATATTTATATAAAGGACTTAAAGATAAAGCCCTAGTTAAGGCAGTGACAAAAGCAGTAGCAGTGGGAGTGAAAAGAAATGGTTATATTCAAGGATATTTTGTCAGTAAAAGTCCAAGATCAAATGTCTGACTGCATACATGGGATGGATAGACGGAGTGGGAAAAATCAAAGTTAACTATAGAGGTTCTAGTGAAGATGGGGTTGCAAACACCCAACCCAAGGGGTTGCGATCATCCCCAAGGTCTAGGAGACTCAAAGGGAAGGTCATGGTCGAGGAAAAGTTAATTGCTGGGAAAATAAGACTCCCAGTCTCTCCATCTCCTTATACTAGTTTTTTTTTTTAACATCCTTATTGGAGTATAATTGCTTTACAATGGTGTGTTAGTTTCTGCTTTATAACAAAGTAAATCAGTGATACATATACATATGTCCCCATATCTCTTCCCTCTTGCATCTCCCTCCCTTCCACGCTCCCTATCTCACCCCTCTAGGTGGTCACAAAGCACAGAGCTGATCTCCCTGTGCTATGCGGCTGCTTCCCATTAGCTATCTATTCCTTATACCAGTTTTGTTTTTCTGCTCATATACGTAGCAGCATTTCATTCAAGGGGAAAGTCATTGATCTGACTGGTCAAATTAAACACCATAGTTCAAGGCACATTTACAGTGGTTAGTTCCTCCACAATTTAGAAAGGAACGTTCACAATTTCCCTCTTCCTACACCGCAGAACACATTGGCCATTCCTCCAAAGTTTCCACTCCATAGAGTGGACCAGAGATGACGTTAGCCCAGAACTGAGAGCTTGGCATGAGATGGTGTCAACCCCACCTAGAGCTCTGGCATAAGTTATGACCCAACCCAGTTCTACAGAGAGCTCTGCGTGGAATCTTGTCTCAGCCATAATAATGTGATTCTGCTTTTCATTTGGTTGTCTTCTTTGCTTAACTTTCCCTGGCCACTCTGACAAACAAAATTTCAGGCAATCCTGGGCCACTCACTAACTTTATTCCATCTAATGTTATCCAGATTCCCAAGAAAATTACTAACAATAAAGGGGGAAATTTGGAACATGGTGAGTTTTAGGTGCCTGAAATATACAGGTAACTGAAGCCACTTAAGTAGCAAATTATTTGGATCTCAAATATGCCAGTAGAAGAGCAGACTAAGCTCAATTTAATGTACTCTTACTGGAGACACATGTAAATTCTGGGTCAATTTTGAAAAAGTTAAAAGCACATAGCTGAGATTAAAAGAAAGAAAGGAACACCTGCATGTTTCAGAAAGTAACAGAGAAATTAAATCCAGAGAAATAAGAGCAGACTGATGTCTATGGGTTCCGTTCCTTAGTATAGGCCTTATGTAAATAGGGGCTGGAGCTAGAAATCTAACATTACCTTGAGGCCAGGAATTTAGACTCAGGATGGAACAATATTGAGAAGTTAGTACAGATATCCTACAGAAATTTCATGAGGAACTGCTTAGTCCATTAAGAGGGCCAAGGGAGGTGGTGAGGAAGACTGATATCTCTTGAAAACCTTCAGGTACAGAAAACATCAACACCTCTGAAAAGTAGGCCTGTCCTTCCCAGAGTTGTGATGGCCAGCTTGTCACTAACCTGGAAGGCCCTGTAGGAATCAGAAACTGCAAGGAGAGTAATTCAAAGAAAAACAGATGCAGGATGGGTGTGGCAATAAATCCTAGGACCCTACCAGAAACAAAATTAAAACCACTCTAGAGGGAAATTTTAACAAACCAGGGCAGAGAGTATCCTAACCAGAATAGAATAATAATTCTGAGGAAGTTACTTTACTTATTTAAGTAATATTCAATGCATTTCCATGGCCAGGCCCTTTTGAAGAATTCTAAAACATATACAAACAATTCATTTACATCTTATATATCCCACCATCCAGAGCAAAATTCACTTAAGAACTGTACTGGTGGAAATTGGGCAGCACTATGGAGAAAATAAAATGTGTTTACCATCAAAAAACATGAAGGTAAGAAAGATAATGTCTAATTTTTTAATTATCCTGTGGTTTCTTGAAATCTTTTGAAACCCAAATTAGAGAAACCTAGGAGGAAATGAAGATTTAAATATTTAGAGATTTATCAACTCATCTCTAAAAGCTTTATTAATCTCTTCTTTTAATAACATTCCTGAGAGGTATAAATGTGTCCAGTGATAGGGTTGAATAAGCCTGAGAGAATTTCAATTGTTTACCATTCTTGGTCAGCTCTTAAGACCTTTCAGGAGCATCTTGATTTTCATGGCCTCATCCAACAAAAGCAGGATATTTTACAGAAAGTCCCGGCCCACTTTTTGGCTTGCTTTTGTGTCTATGTTTTTGGTTTTTTCACATCGGGTGGTACATTAGGCTACCTATTGCATACTCCCTCATTCATGCATGCATTCATTCAAACAATATTTACTGCGTTGAGACATTTAATTAACACTCAATAAATGATGTTTAGATGAATGAATGCGCTTTCTATCAAAGTAAGTGTAAGTACTGAGAAAAATTACAGAATGTATGATCCCAGCCCCACAAAAGCTTATAACTGTGTTGAGGATATAACAGATGCTGATGAAATAACTAATATATCATATTGGACAGTTTCTAAGTTCAAAAATGAGTTTTTATAAATAATCAGAGCCTAAGGAGGACAAAGAAGGGACAGTTCATTATGGGTTGAATCTATCAATAAATGTACATTTCAGATGAGATTTGAGATTGACCTCAAAGAAGAGGACTTAGATATATGAACAGAGAACAAAAAAGGCATGGTGATAGCATGTGCATAGATAGTGTGGCCGATATTTATGTTCTTCATTAAAGATAGTCAGAGATAACCCAAATGTAACTGTTTCCATGGGTCCATTCTCAGTATCCAAACAAAACGGCAAATCCTATCTTAGTCAAACTAATGAAAAACACAGTCTTTAACAAAGAGATTGTGAAGGAAAGGGGGAGAGAAAGGCTTGCATCCCATACCACACAACAAAACTTATTGAATTATTTGTTTAATTTTCTCCCTCTGAAAATTTCCTCTCCCCCCTCTGTACGTGTCTCTTCTCCCACATCTGGCCACACTCTACCAGCCATCTTTCCAGATCTTTCCAGAACTCTCCATCCTAGTTTCATTAGGCCACAATTTAAACATCTCACAGGTCTCCAGGATGCATCCCCATCACTTATTCCACAAAGACAAACAAAGGACACTTCTCAGGATCACGTTTCTTTGAAGGAAGAGGTCATGAGGGTGATTATAAATAATATAAGGTGGAGAGCAGTGACTTAAAATACCATTTTTCAGCTTAGAATGTGAATACAGGGAACTTTGGGAAACTAGAAAATCTAGAAAGGATTCACTGATCATTATTTATGTTCAATGAATAAAATAAAATGTAATAATACGGCTAAACTCTGACAGATAAACTTTTTCAAAAGTTGCTTTCACACACCGTCACTATTGGGATGTTTGATAAACACACCTTTCCTTCTTTACTTTCTTCTTTCTTTGCAGATACTGGCACCAAACTTTCAAACAATAAGAACCTTCCCATAAGTCCCTTGCCAGGCAAGATTAAGGTATAACAATCCAAACAAATTTTTGAAGAAGATAACTGGTTGAAAGCATAAGAAAAGAGCTGGGTTTCTCTTATTCAACAGTCACATAATGAGTAATGTGGGAATTGGTTTAAAAAGTCTCTCTGCATGAAGGGCTAAGGTTAAGATTAGAACTTCTGAGGCCAGAAGAGCAAAATGACTACAACAATCCACATATTTTCAAGAGCCGCCCTTTGGATGTGAGGGATTGATTTTTCCCACTACTTTTTCAGCAACCCAACTGGTGTCTTTATTAAACGACATAAGAGAATACAGTGTGGCCAAGAAGGCTTAGATTTCCTTAGCCCCAAGTCAGATATTCTCCAATGACTGTCCACTCTAATTAAAAAGAGAGATTTACAGAAGGAAACTGGATACAACTGAGTGTACCTTAATTTCAACCCTTTACCTGAGTTATTTGTTTTGCTTTCAATTCTCCACTGAAGTGCCTACATTAATATATTTTTAAGAACATTTCCTTAAGTTGAAGTATTCATTCAGTATATTCATTTACTATAATTTAGAAAAGCCAAATGATTTAGGCAAATTCATTTCTATATTGCCACAGCAGTGTACTGTGAACTAAATGACACCTGGCAGTTCTTTACTCAGATACTAACTCAATTAGAAGGCAGAACAAGGATACCTACCCATTCAGGGAGGGAAAGGTCACTTAGCCTCTGTAGCTGTCTTAGGTCTCTTATCATCACAGTAACAAATTGAAGACTAAAAACCATATGATCATCTCAATAGATGAAGAAAAAGCTTTTGAAAAAAATTCAATATCCATTCATGGTAAAAACTCTCCAGAAAGTGGGCATAGAGGGAACATACCTCAACATAATAAAGGCCATATATGACAAGCTCATAGCTAACATACTCAATGGTGAAAAGCTGAAAGCATTTCCCCTAAGATCAGGAACAAGACAAGGATGCCCACTCTCACCACTTTTATTGAAGGTAGTTTTGGAAGTCCTAGCCACAGCAATCAGACAAGAAAAGTAAATAAATAAAAGGACTCCAAGATGGAAAGGAAAAAGTAAAACTGTCACTGTTTGCAGATGGCATGATACATAGAAAATCTGAAAGACACCATCAAAAAATTATTAGAGCTCAAAAATGAACTTGGTAAATTTGCAGGATACAAAATTTATATATAGAAATCTATTGTATTTCTATACACTAACAGTGAACTATCAGAAGGAGAAATTAAGGAAACAATCCCGTTTACAATCACGTAAAAAAGAATAAAATACATAAGAATAAATCTGCCTAAGGAGGTAAAAGACCTGTACCCAGGGAACTATACGACACTGATGCAAGAAATTAAAGATGACACAAACAGCTGGAAAGATATACCATAGTCACGGATTGGAAGAATTAATATTGTTAAAATGACCATCATACCCAAGGAAATCTACGGATTCAATGCAGTCTGTATCAACATATCAAGGGCATTTTCCACAGACCTAGAACAAATAATTTTAAACTTTGTATGGAAACACAAAAGATCCTGAATAGTTAAAACAGTCTTGAGAAAGAAGAACACAACTGGAGGAATCATGCTCCCTGGTTTCAGACTGTGCTACAAACCTACAGTAATCAAAACAGTATGGTACTGGCACAAAAACATCGATCACTGGAACAGAATAGAGAGCCCAGAAAGAAACCCATGCACTTATGGTCAATGAATGTATGACAAAGGAGGCAAGAATATGCAATGGAGAAATGTCTGGGCTTCCTTAGGGATGGTTTCATCAATTAATTTGTTTTCTTAAATGGACCATACTTTTCCATATCTTTGTATACCTTGTGATTTTTTTGGTTGAAAATTTGTCTTTCAAATATTATAATGTGGTATCTATGGAAATCAGATTCTCCCACTTTCCCAGGGTTTCCTGGGCTTTTGATTGTTGAAGGCTGTAGTAGTCTGTTTAGGGACCTTTCCAAACTATTTTTGCAATGACTGTTTTCCTTATCGTATGTACGCACTGAAGTCTCTGTTCCTTTAGTTCATGTTTAGCTAATGTTTTGACAGAGATTTCCTTGAATTCCTGCACCTAAAACAAACAAAAACAAATATACACAAGCACATCCACATGCACACTCAAAACCACACACCTCTGCCCATTGTGCAGATTGCTGGATCACTCCTTCAACATTTAGCTGACCCGCATTGAGTTCAGGGCTCAGCCCATGGTCAAAGCTTAGAGACTCCTCTGGTGTTTTCAGAACATGCATCTTATCTTGAGTATGCATGTGGCTTTCTTAATTTCTCTGGACACGTGTGTACTTTTTGTAGGTTCTAATTTCCCAAAGAATCTCCCCCAACTTTGGCTCCTGCATCTTCTGTGGTCTATTGTATTTCAATGCACAGTCTTCTGCCCCAGCCATCTGTGCTTTGTTAGTTCACCTTGCACTTTCTTTGAGCAATGACCGCTGCTTTTCCAGACTGTGTTCCAAGTTAGCTAAGACAGAGATAAGCATCTTGTGTCAGTCCTTCAGGTAGCTCCCAGACAGGTTAGAACAGATACACATGATAATCTGACAGTACGGTCTCTTCTGCTCCCTCCTGAAGCAGGATTGAGGGTCCCATACTAGGAATGGTCTGCTGCTACTTTAAGACTATCACTGCATTAAGACTCCACCACTTTAAGACCATCACTACACTAACAGTGGATGGGGCAAGGGCAAGTAAAAATGCCACAAAGCTTTCCTGCCATTTTCAAATTGCCTCTTCCCTGGTTCAGTATGTGTTTGCTTGCTATAAATCTTTGGCTGATTTCAGGACTAAGAGAAACTCAAAGAACTCCACAGCAAAAAACAGTATAATCAAACTCTCAGAAGCCAAAGGACACAGAAAGAATCTTTTCTTCCAAAGGAGAAAGAAAAAAGAAATTTGTTACAAAGCAGGGATCCTCAAAAAGATTAGAGCTGGGCTTCCCTGGTGGCACAGTGGTTGAGAGTCCGCCTGCTGATGCAGGGGACACGGGTTCGTGCCCCGGTCCCAGAAGATCCCACATGCTGCGGAGCGGCTAGGCCTGTGAGCCATGGTCGCTGAGCCTGTGTGTCCAGAGCCTGTGCTCTGCAATGGGAGAGGCCACAACAGTGAGAGCCCCGCGTACCACAAAAAAAAAAAAAAAAAAAAAAAAAAAAGATTAGAGCTAATTTCCTATATGAAACCACGGAAGCAAGAGGCCAGACATATTTAAAGTGCTGAAAAAAAAAAAATTGTCCACCAAGAATTCTATATTTGGCCAAACTGGTTTCAAAACATAGGGAGAAATTAACGCATTCCCAGATGAACATAGGCTGAGGGCATTTATTTTACAACTTCCTACCACTGCCCTATGAGAAATGCTAAATTGAACCTTCAGGTTGAAATGAAAGGACACTAGACAGCAACTCGAAGCTGTAGAAAGAAATAGAAATCTCCAGTAAAGATAAATACATGGGCAAATACTAAAGCTAGTATTGTGTTATTGGCTTGTAACTCTACTTTTTATTTCTTACATGATTGAAAAAACAAATGCATAAAATAATCATAAAGCCATGTTATTGGGCTCACAAAGTATCAAGGTGTAATTTGTGACAACAATAATGTAAAGAGGAGGAATGGAACTGCAGAGGAACAGAGTTTCTGTGTGCTACTGAAGTTGGTTTCAATTGAAATTATATTGTTTTAACTTTAGAATGGTAAATGGAATCTTCTTGAGAACCACAAAGAAAATATCAATAGACTATATGCAAAAAGAAATGAAAAGGGAATCAAGAGTTCACCACAAGAAAATTGGCTAAGCACAGAAGTCAGTAATGGAGTAAATCAGGGGCAAAAAATGCATAAGACATACAGAAAACAAGCAGGAAACAGACAGAATTAAGTTCTTCCTCATCAGTAAGTTTTGAAAAAGCAAGTGGATTAAGCTCTCCAATAAAAAGATAAACATTGGCAGAATGGACTTTAAAAACAACCATAATCCAAGTATATGCTGTCCGCAAAAAACTCACTTGATTTCAAAAGACACAAGTTGCTTGAAAGTTAAAGCATAGAATAAAATATCCCATGCAAATAGTAACAAAAAAGAAGGAAAGAGAGACAGAAAAAGAAAGGAAGGAAGGAAGGAAGGAAGGAAGATAGATCTGGGATGGCTATGTTACTATCACACAAAATAAACTTTAAATCAAAAACTATCACAAGAGGAAAAGGAGGCCACTATATGTTGATAACAAGTTCAATCTATCAAGAAGATATAACAACTATAAACATATATGTACCAAACAACCCCCAAATATGTGAAGCAAACATTGACAGAATTGAAGGAAGAAATAGATAGTTCTAAAATAATAGTTGGAGATCAATACCTTGCTTTCAATAATGGAAAACACATCTAGACAGAAGATCAGTAGAGAAGTAGGGGGACTGAATGACACATTTAACCAACTAAACCTAACAGCCGTATATAGATCACTCCACTCAACAACAGCAGAATACACATTTTTCTCAAGTACACATGGAACACTCTCTGGGAAAGACCATATTTTAGGCCACAATACAAGTACCAATACATTTTTAAGAAATTGAAATCATACAAAGTATCTTCTTTAGCCACAGTGAAATGAAGGTAGAAATCAATAACAGAACCATTGATAGCCATTTCCCATCATGCCTGCCACACATGATATAAAGCAATGAAGGGAAAAACATAATTTACCACTTAGAAAAGTGGGAAAGGGGACATACCATTGACCCAGAGTGTGTGCTGTTTCCCGTTGTCAGGGATAGAAATAAATTAGCATCATTTATTCATTAGTGTGTAAATTTCTTGGTCAATCATTGGGCAGCCAGTGTTTCTGCCTGATGGGAAGATTTCCTATACTCAGTGTTGAGTGGAGCCAACCTTGAAAGGGACATTTTAAAGGATTATACTGTGATGGGCTTCGCAGTACCCTTCCTCCTATGCCAGTATTTAGGCTGGGGTATTTCCATGGAGTGTGTACAATCGTAGGCCCCAGTTCACCAGAATTTAGTTTGACTCGTTTTGTTAATACATTCCCTCAGTACTTTGTCTTTTGTATCCTTTTGCATTTACTTCATTCTTTATTATCACTGCAAAACAACTTTGTTTCCTGTTCAGATGCCAAAAAGTGGATATCAATACCTCCTGAGTTTTACACATCACAGATCAGTTTTGGATATCAGGGACAGAGACAACAGCTATTTCCAATAACTTTGAGACATACTTTGAACATGTGATTAACATGTTGAGTGTTGAAATGTGTGTCGAGCTCATTATACGTGCTCTAAAAGGTTTCAAACTGCAAATATTTAAAACTCTCTATCTTTGAATAGTTTTCCTGTGCTGTCCCTTTGTGTCAGACTGTTAATGTGCAGTCTGGCACCTTCAAATAATGTGGCTTTGTAACCAATTACTTACATGTTGTTTTATCCACAGAGAATCTTTTTTAAAAAATAAATTTATTTATTATTTATTTTTGGCCATGTTGGGTCTTTGTTGCTGCACAAAGGCTGTCTCTAGTTGGGGCGAGCGGGGGCTACTCTTCGTTGTGGTGTGCGGGCTCCTCATTGCTGTGGCTTCTCTTGTTGCGGAGCACGGGCTCTAGGCGCTGGGGCTTCAGTAGTTGTGGCACGCGGGCTTCAGTAGTTGTGGCTCATGGGCCCTAGAGCACAGGCTCAGTAGTTGTGGCACATGGGCTTAGTTGCTCCGCGGCATGTGGGATCTTCCCGGACTAGAGCTCGAACCCATGTCCCCTGCAGTGGCAGGCGGATTCCCAACCACTGTGCCACCAGGGAAGTCCCCACACAGAGAATCTTAAGGTCAAAACATACAACTCGATTAACTACACTTCCTCCTGTTCACATTTCCCTCATCTTTTCTTCATCTTCTGTCTATGTTTCCTTGGCCCTGTTTATATTAAGTGCTTTTGCCATTATATTTGATTGTCTGTATTCCGGTGAGTTACCACAATGCTTTATGAGACACGCTAGGATATAAATGCATTTAAGTAATATGTATATATATATATATATATATATGTATATATATATATATATATATATATATATACACATATATATGTAGTTTGCTTGAGTGCAGTGTTTTTTGTTTTCTGTACTGAATTCATTACCATGGGTCAGTATAATATTTAGCATAGGTCGATATGTAATTTGTAAACTAATAAAGTCTTAAAAGTGAGGAAATAAGTCTTTCAAATTTAATTATTTATTTTAAAGAGCAGAATAGCATACATAAACAGGTGCCTAATGAAAACTTGTATTCTAATTTGGAACTCTCATGAACACCTATTTTTTTGTTCTCCTAATGGTATGATAGTAGGCCATTTGATTATTTTTATTTTTATGGCTTTAACTTTAGAACAATGAAATATTCGTAAATTTTAGAAAGTATTTTTCTTTATTTGATGGGGTTGGGATACTGGAGAAATGAAAGGTCAAACACCTATTGAGGAATCCATACTTGTCTATATAGTGTGTACTTTTATTTCAATAACTGATTTAAAATTCCTAAAAGGATGCTATAATAAGTTATTATGCCATTTTACAGACTGAATTAAGTGAATTTCAGGGAGGTATGAAACTTGCCTAAGGCTATCCAGCTGCCAAGTGGTAGAAGTGAGAATTAAATCCAGGTATACCTATCGCCAAAGTTTCTGCTCATCTCTTTACGTCATCCACTTTTAATAGCCAATGCTTTTCTGCTTACAAATATGACTGAGGTTTCCAGACAGTCAACATTGCTTTTTAATCAGATAGAAAAATTACTGTTGCTTCTCTAAAGACATATTCCTTTTCCATTAAGTGACTTTAGTTGTTCAGATAATACTTCCAGACAGTAGTCATCATACAGTTGGAGACTAAGAACAGAACTCAGGGATGTGTCTAGCAGTCAGTAAAGACCAACTGGGCTCACTGATGGTACCTACGGTCATTTCCTCTAGACTAACATAATCTTATTAATAAGACCCTAATAATTCACAGTACTGCCCTTGCCTGATTGTTTGTTCTTCTCCCTCTATCACTCTCTCCTTCCCCATATTATTATTATTTTTGACAATTTTTGGTGAATTAAATTCAGGGATTAGTATTCAGGAGCACTAGTCACAAAAGCAGAGAATCTTAGCTCACACCAAAGGAAGAAAATAGAGAAAAAGTATAAATTATATGAATACACACATATCACACGTACCAAATATATGTTGCACTTCTCCAAAATCTATTCGGTATCTGCACATTTATTGTATATTAGCAGTAAGACAAGAAATGAGCGTAATGCTCTGTTTACAAGATACAGAAAACAGACCCAAATATGGAAATTACTAGCAATGAGAATGGGGAAGAAAGACTACAACAAGGAATGTAGATGCTATTTTTGTTTCTTAGCAATGATGCCAAATATTGAACTTTCAACTTGAGACAAGGAGGCCATAAAAAGTTGTATTCGTTTCCTAGAGCTGCCATGACAAAGTACCAGAGACTGAGGAGGTTAAACAACAGAAATTTACTCACTCACGGGTGTAGAGGCTAGAAATCTGAGATAAGGTGTCAACAGGATTGATTTCTTCTGAGGTACCTCTTCTTGGTTTGTAGATGCCATGTTTTCCTTTTGTCTTCACATGGTCTTCTCTCTGTGCATGTCTGTGTCCTAATATTTTCTTTTTATAAGGACACCAGTCATATTGAATTAGAGCCCACCCATTTGACCTCATTTGACCTCAGTTACCTATTTAAGGGCCTTATCTCCAAATACAGTCAGATTACGAGGTATTGGGGGTTAAGACTTCCACATATTAACTTGAGCAGGACACAGTTCAGGTGATAATAGAAGATAAGAGTAATTTAAGCAAGTAAGTAACTATTGTTTACAGTGAGTTGCTTAAGGATATGAATTTACTCAAGAAAAACAAGAAGAAATTACATAACACTGCGTGTTATACAAAGATATTAAATTAATCATCATAACATCCTGTGAGATGGGCATTAAATTAGACTAAGCAAGAGTAAGCAACTTATCCAGAATTGTATAGTTGGTACTTTCCAGAATTTAACCCAGGTATTTTCCCAGTTCCATTCTACGTTATATATTCATTTCATTATTTGAAATGAATTTTGAGTCTTCATTTTGCTTAGTTCCTGAAGTTATATGGGGATAGAATGGAGTTGGATATTTTCAGTGACATTCACACATGGGGAAGGAAATTGAGTCCAGAAGCTTCAGCAATGTTTCCATGGAGAACACTAACAACAGAACCAGAAACACCGTTATCCTTTTGGTTCAGTGATCTTTCCTAAAGCACTACAAGAATCAATTTTAAGAAGCCCAATGTTTTCCAAACTTTCACCAATGGGCTCTGTAGGGTCCTCTAACAATATCTAAGAGACTAACTAGTTTCACATTCTAAGCCACTTAAGACAAGGAGTTCTGATTGTTCTCTGTGAGGAAATCAAGTGACAATCATAGCTGGTAATTTAGGAGAGTTTCTTCAGGGCCCAGGCAAAACCTAATACACAAGTAATAATCATTGTTAAGTGCATCTTTGACAAGGATTCATCAAGTATCAAAGAGGTCTATAAATTGGGAGAAATTATGATCAAAGACAAACATAGACCACAGATATTTAATTAATGCTCAATTATTTATGAGTTTAACTTTGGTTAACCTCATTTTCCTTCTTCTAGACAATTTCCAATTCATCTCCACAAAGAGACCAGAATACTTACCTTCCAAAACAAGATTTATTGTGTTGCTTTAATTCAAAGCATACAGTGACTTCTACTTTCACTCCACCAAGTTTTGCTAGGAGAGAAAAGGAGACATTATATTTTGTCTTGAATTACATATGCCACCATACTTGACTTAGCCCATCCTACTGGAAGCACTTTGACGCAGATTCTACAGTGTTGTCTTACATCCTCTACGGAATCAAGCCAAGGGAATCACACATAGTTACAGCTGGAAAAACGTTTGTTCTGGGTTGATACTTTTAGCCTTTACCACCAAGACTTTATCACCAGGATCTATCTTTACAGTCTCTGAACAGGAGACCTTCTTGCCTTCCATTTTCATATTGACAAGGAAGGTAAAGGGAAGAACTGAGAAGTACCCAAAGTCAGCTAGCAGCCAGCACAGATAAATCATCTGTGGAGATATTGTTTCTTTCCAAAGATATAAACATGAGAGGAAGTCCTAGTGTTTGAAACAATTGTGCATCATAAAATTCCATGAAAACCTAGAAATCCAGATGCAGATCAGTAACATATTGCCTAAATAAGCTGTTATGTTCATGCAATGGACAAGTGTACAGACATTAAGAAGAACGAGATACTCATTTCTATGAGATTCTCTTTTCACTGAACTCATCAGTGCTGCAAAAACAATGTTACATAATACTTTTTCTTTAACATTATATCAGGCATCCTCATCTTGTCCTGCGTTTATTGCCAGTGTTACTAAAGTTTATCATTTACCTCTTTCTCTTTTAGACATATAATTTCTTCTTATTTTGGAAGCATTCATCAATCCCTATTTTACTCTTTCTTTTAAATTACAAATGAATATTGAATTTTATAAACTATCTTTTGGGGGATATTTCAAGTGATTGTATAGTATTGCTCTCCTTGGACCTTGTTATATGGTAAATTATATTTTGTTATTTTATATATGCTATTTATTATATTTCATATTATGTTTACTAATTACATTTATTATATTATAATTACATTATAATTAAGGTAGCATTTTGTTTTAGATAGACAAAACAACCAGTGGAATAGGAAGCATCTTAAAATTAGATGCAAGAGCATAAGGGAATTGAGATTAAACTAAAATTCACATTTTGGATCAGTAGCAAAAATTATTCAACAAATGTGGGAAAATATGGCTATCATTACTAAATTCTAGATACAGCAAGTAGTTAAAAGTTAAAAAATAATGAAACTGTAAAAGTATCAGAAACCTGGGAGACATGAAATAAAGTATTCATGAGGAATACCTTTCTAAGATACAAAGAAAAAAGGATACATTTAATTATATAAGAAATAAAATTTGCCTCATGGCAAAATGCACTACAAAGGTCAGAAAACAAGCAAAAGAAATTGGGAAATATATTAAGAAATGGGTATGCTTTCTTTACAACTTTTGAGAGAAGCACATGTTTCTTTTTCCTTTAACCTGTTATGGGGGTATTAATCTATAATGTAAGTGCATGGTTCCTTTCCTTTAACCTGTAATGTGAGATTTAATCCATATGGTAAGTGCATGGTTCCTTTCCTTTCATCTGTAACGTGAGTGTCAACATGGGGCAGTGTTTCCAAGCACAGACTTTGGATGTTCCTGTACTGGTCCCATCACTGACCATCCACAAAACTTACAAATGTTGCTTCACTTTCCTGGGGGTTAGAGTCTTAGCTAAGAAATGGAAGCAAAATAGAATTTTCCCACAGGGATGATAGAAGGTTTAAAGGAGTAAATATGTAAGTGACTTAGCACAGTGCCTAGTACAAGAGAGATCAATATAAGTACTTATCAATTTTTTAAAGAGACAGATGAAAGAAATAAAATGTGGTGTTTTCAATCTATTGATATATATTCTTGACATTAAACTACCTTTTCATTCATTGGATGACCTAACTTGCTCATGCTTTTTCTTACTCTAGTGAACTTGGGTAGCTAATATCATAGTTTAAAATTTTTGCTTTTATATTTACAAGTAAATTTGACCTGTAAATTTCTTTTTCCTTACAGTCCTAATCTATTTTCAGTATTAGGATTATATAGACTTCATAAGATGAATAAAGAAGCATTCTTCCTTCGCTATCTCTAGAAGTTTTTCTTTGTTAATATTGATGTTATCTGCTTAATAGAAGTTCGATAGAATTCACCTCCCAAATGATCTGGCTGGGTCTGGTATTTTCTTGGTGAAAGATTGTAAACTATTGACTTCATTCCTTTGCTGGTGAAAGAACTCCAGCTATAGATTTCCTCTTGTGTCAGTTTTGGTAAACTTTAGGAGCTAGGAAATTGTCCACTTTACAGAAATGTTCAAATTTACTGGCATTTTATATATTCTCTGTTTGTACTCTCTGCTATAACATTGTCCTGATTCTTTCTGTATATTATTTACTTATGTTTTTGTTTTGCTTAATCAAAGTGTGTTTTTTAAATCTTTTCAAAGAATATTCTTTTGACTTACTAAATCACTTCAATTTATACTTTTTTCTGTTTTATTAAGTTCTGCTCATATCTTTATTTTCTATTTTTTCTATGTTCTCAGGGTTTATTGTTTTACTCTTCGGATGTCAATTAAAACACTTGGTTATTAATTTTAAGAAATCTTTTTAGTTATAAATAGTTGAACTTTTTGAAGATTCCAGCTTAGTTGTAAGTATCTAAGGGTCAGCTCATCCACATTGTTGCTAGCCTAAGGCTAAGTTCACCCTACCGCAATGTATATATTGACATTTTTTCCCCTCGACTTTCTGTGTTTTGCTACTTCTCACTTTTCTTTGGAGAGAAGCCCTTTGAAATACCCTTAACTTATTTTACAGCCAATAAGTCTTTAAAATAATGTGTATTTTTAAAAGATAAATCTACTTATATAATTAGGCAGGGCTTCCCTGGTGGCGCAGTGGTTGAGAGTCCGCCTGCCGATGCAGGGGACACGGGTTCGTGCTCCGGTCCGGGAAGATCCCACATGCCGCGGAGCGGCTGGGCCCGTGAGCCATGGCTGCTGAGCCTGCGTGTCCGGAGCCTGTGCTCCGCAACGGGAGAGGCCACAACAGTGAGAGGCCCACACACCACAAAAAAAAAAAAAAAAAAAAAGGCAGAAAATCTGACCTGCCATATTTTTAAAAACAGCATAAATTCACTCTTCTCCATGATTAATCTGCTGTATTACACAACCTTCGAGTTTTTAGCTTTATCAATGACATGTACTTGAAAAATGTTTTAGAGATCCTACCCAGTCTTTTAAAACATCCTTGTTCCTTGTTTCAGTTCTAGTTTTATGTATATTTTCTGCCTTGCACCTGATTATTCCAACATCTGATGGATGGCCTTGGGAAATCTAATTCTGCTATTGATTGGTTTTTGCTGATTCTCTCCACTTCTAGCTGATTTCTTCATTATTGTGTAAATTTAGATCATGAGCTCATGTTTACCTAAACTTTATCTGTGGGAATGCTATAGGCCTGTGTTGAAGGTCTACCACTCCAGAAAGGGTTTAGTTTTGTGTTTGGAATACCACCGATTTGGGAGCATTTTAAGTTAATTTCTTAGCTTCTGTTTGCAAGACCGCACAAAAATTTGCAACCCAAACACTGGGAACACGGATTTGGGGTTCAGAATTCTGAACATTTCCTACCTGTTTCCTACCCAGAGCAGAGGCCAAGAGAATTTGGTCTTAGTCTCCCTTTGCCAGCAGATAAGTTTTCTCCTGGCACACCCTTTCATTGAAGGTGAAGCTAGGGATAGATAGGTTTAGTTCTAACTTCCCATCTAGTAGGGATGGAGTCTTACTTCCTACTCTCACGTGGTTATGGCCATTTAAAAACAAGTCTCTATGTCAGGTGTGTCATTAAACCATGGCCTGTATTACAAATCCAGACAGATGCCTATTTTTATGGCCTATGAGCTATGAATAATTTTCACATTTAACTGGTAACATTTTAAATGGTTACATAAGTACCTAAATAATATCCTCAATTTTGCTCTTTGGTCTACAAAGCCTAAAATATTTGCCACTTGGCTCCATAAAAACAGGATTTCCAGCTTCTGTTCTAAGCTATCAAGATCTTCAATCCACTCCTAATATAGCTATAACTCTCACACATGTACCACCCTTCTTTCATGGGTCCTGGAAATTTCTACTGCATACTTCAAAAATCAACCACGCACTTAAAAATAAGTTGTGTACATTTAACCTAGCATACCTAACCCTTTTCCTTTAGGAGAGTTTTTCAAGTAATCTTGCCCACCGTATTCTTTAGAGCTTCATTAATAATGGCAAAAAAACTAAAACAACTTAACATTCAACAAATGGGAATTGTTCATAACAATTATAGAAGCACATACAGTAGAAAACTATACACTGTTATTGAAACAGTGAGACATAACTAGTTTTATTCTTAGAGAACTATGTTTATTTAGGTCCCTTTTGTTTAAATAAGTATATTTCTGTGTATGTATGTATATAGTCATGTATTTATATACACATACATTATTTGTATGATATAGTTATATAAACGTATGAAATACCTACCTATACACATACCTTTGATTTATATTTGTATACATACACAGGAATATAATTACATATATTATATAGTTATATACATTGAACTGAAAAATGGTAGTATACATATATATCGTGTATAAATGTGTGTCATCTATGTGCATGTGTAGAAAAGCAGGTTGAGAGATATGGAAGCATGAGTTAGACAGGGTTCACGATTATAAAAGTACTTATGTGTAGATAGTGAGGTTAAGGCCCATTTGATTGAAAATATTGCATATTTTTAATCAATTGTTATGATGAACAGATTCCTATGCAAATAAAATTATAAATAGCTATACATACTTGTATGTGTAATGTTTAATTAAAATATATATAGTATTATAGATGTATTATATTTATATTACATAATATAATTGTCTTATACTCATACATTATGTATTGTGTTATATAGAATATATTAACTATAGTGTATTATATCAGATAATAATAATTATATATTTATAATATATATAAATATATATTTATAATTTATATATTATGATATAGTTGTTTTATAATCAATATTACAGGATATATCATATTAATATTATGAACATACTAACCATATAAATATACTTCATTACCCATATATTTTGTATATAATATATGCTAGGCAAAAATATATATTAATATAATACATAATTGTTATACATTAATATAAATATTAGTATATTAAATTTATATATCCATATAATATTTAATATTGGTATATTTATATTATATTTAATATATACATAGCTAATGCTCTTTAAAGCCATCTGCTACAAGTAGAATAAGACCAGGAGTATGGCCAAAGCTAATTCTAAAAATATTAGATTACTTATATTCATTTATATGTCATTTTCCTGGAATCTGCATCTGGCTATTAGAGAGGACACACAGCAAAATCAACAAAAAGTGCCCAGGAGGACATAGGATCCTTTATTTATCAGAACCTCAAAGGAAACACAGTGCTATCCAGTCCCCCATCAAAGAGCCAAGAGCAAACCTTGAAGCACCCAGTAAAAGCCCATTCAAACAAAAAAGCTTTCCCACTTAAACTGGAAAAAGTTAAGTTCCCAAGAGACCCCCTACATCAACCACCGAAGCTCATTTGGTAGTAAAAACAATAACGTTCACCGAACAACAAGAAACCCAAAACATTAGTTGTTTTAGCACAAACACAAAAAAGCAGCTAATTAGTGGCTCCTGTTTGAAAGAAGGGGGTGGGAAGTGGGCAGAAGACCTGATAGGAAAGATAAAAAGAAAAGGAAAAGGAAAATAAGTTTCCAGTTTGACACTCAAGCTGTCTTCTGCATCCATTTCGTCAAGACCACCAAGTCAATGTGGAGGCTTTTTCCTCCTTCCCTTTCTTTTCATGAGACTGATCACAACCAGCACTGCAGAGTCCATCGAATTAAGGAATGCTGTTGCCTACATGTGTGAATGAGCTGTGAGTAAAGTACTGAAGTAGAGGACACCTAAAGTGAAACGTCTTCATGAATGTCCACGTGGCTGAGCAGGAAGTTAACCTTTCATAGATGTGCTAAAGAAGAAGAGTTGGCTTTTATTTTATTTACTTTTCCCTGGACTGTGTTGAATGAGTATCATCTACAAGTTTAGGCTACTTTTTGCTGAGGATTAATGCACTGGGAGAGCTGAGAGAAAACTGAACAGTAGAGCTGTCTTTTTCTTGACCAGTTCACCTTACTTTCCCAAACTAAGTCTTTCCCTAATTCTTTCTCCTTTTTATTGTAGTAAAATGAACAGAACACAAAATTCACCATTTTGATCATTTTACAATTCACTGTACCATTCAGTGGAATTTAGTAGTCACAATGTTGTGCAACTATCACCACTGTCCAGCTGCAAAACATTTTCATCACCCCAAGAGGAAACCTACACCCATTTTAAGGACTCATTCCCTATTTCCCTCTGTTCCAAACCCCTGGCAACCACTAATGTATAATATTTGCCGTGTGTATGGATCTGCCACTGCTGGACATTTCGCATAAATGGAACCATACCATATGTAGCCTTTCGTGCCTGATGATAAGTTGTGCAATGGTGGGAAAAACTAAAATGCGATGTACTGTATGATGTATGTTTTACTGAAGTGGCTTGGTCAGATTATAATGATTTATGATAAAATCACGTAAAGCAAGCATCACAATTCTCCAGGAATGTTCTGAAAAATGCTAATGTTAATTATGAATATGTGAATCCCAAATCTTTCATTTGTATTGACCTTATCTCATTAATTCTTCTCCCAACACTGCTATAACTAGAGTTGAGTTCTAAAATATACCTTCCTCTTTTCCCATAGAAATTGTCCCACAATTTCAAAAAGTTCTCAAAGGTGAAAAAGTGCACACGACACTTATCACGTTTGCAAATGCCAACGGAAATGCTAAGCTAACGCTGTCCAAAATGCAATATTCTTCTGTGAGAGCACCCAACTTTAAACAAATACACATATTCTAAATACAGCTTAGATCTGTGACATGTTTTGGTAACTGAAGTATGAGCAGACATGATGGCCTTAAATGAGCAGAAGAGGCCTTAAATGGGCTTGTGCGGTTGGGCTCACCTCTTATGTTTCAGTGAACTTTTTGAGAAGACAGGGCCTGGGGGCTGAGGCCTCACAGTTGGGCTCCAGAGGAAGATGTGTGTGAGAGACCTCAAACTGACCCAGGACACGGAGCAAAACCAGCCATCTAGAGTTCTAAAAGAGAGCCACTGCAGCTAGCCCATAGGTCCAAGAAAAATAAATTCTTGTTTATGTAACTGAGTTTGGGGTGATTTGTTCCAAAGCATTATCACAGCAAGAGCTGACTAACACAACATCTTCCAAATCATTGCTATGTAAATGGATGCCACCATGCCTACATTTAAGGCAACTGTGTCCTCAAATTGTGAGAAATCTTGAACTCTTGGTGCCTCTCCAACACAATGTACATGGCTAAATTTCCACAAATAAGTTCACTAATATGCCACAAAGATCTCCCTAAACTTTTATTAAATGTAATGCAAAGTTCTTTCTTTTCATTTTCTGCTTCTACATAGTTAAAATGCTGTTTATCAATGGAAAACGGTTCTTGCCGTTTGGCTTCTGTCGTTAGAGTCTTTTGAAGTCTTTGGCTTTTCAGCTCCTAGGCTGTAACATTTGAATCAGCAAATGCCCCAAGGAGAAAAGCTGCACCAAATGTGAAGCTTGCGTCGGTGTTTCCCTTCTCTCCAGAACTTGGCCCACATGTCTTGGTGTCTCTCTAACATTCAGACGCCAGCGAACAGAAGTTCTCCTACTCTATCCAGGTTTTCTAAAATTTCTTTAGACTTCGCCTGATCTTATGTTGTTATTCAACTATCATCTCAATTACCCCTAGGAAGAAAATTTACAATTTTTAGAGAAAACGGAATCCTGGTACACTCTTGGTAGGAATGTAAACTGGTGCAGCCTCTGTGGACAAAAGTATGGAGAGTTCTCAAAAACTAAAAATAGAACTACCATATGACCTAACAACTCCACTCCTGGGTATAAATCCAAAAAGAACAAAAACACGTGTTTTCAAAAACATGTATTTGAAAAGATACATGCACCCCAATGTTCGGAGCATCAGTGTTTACAATTACCAAGATATGGAAGCAACCTAAGTGTCATCAAGTGATGAATGGATAAAGAAGATGCGGTACATATAACCAATGGCATACTACTCAGCCTTAAAAAAGAAAGAAATGTTGCCATTTGCAGCAACATAGATGGACTTGGAGGACATTGTGGTAAGTGAAATAAGTCAAACAAAAACAAACACCGTAGGATATCACCTATATATGGAATCTAAAAAATACAGCAATCTACCGAATATAACAAAAAGAAGGGGAGTCACAGATATAGAGAACAAACTAATGGTTGCCAGTGCGGAGGGGGAGGAGGGGGCAATACGGGGTGGAGAAGTGAGAGATGTAAACTACTGGGTGTACGATAGGCTCAAACATGTATTGTACAACACAGGGAATAGAGCCAATATTTTGTAATAACTGTAAATGTAAAGTAACCTTTAAAAAGTATATAAAAAATTTTAAAAACAGAAATCATACTGAAAATTGGAAACAATTTAAATGTCCATCAACAGGAAAATGCACATATAAATTATTGTATTTCCCTACATGGGAATCCTACATAGTGAGGAAAGTACATGAACTAGCCAGATCTTTACGTGTCAGCATGGATGAACCTAGCAAAGATAACACTAAAAAAAGCAAGTAAGAAGAGAAAACATAGCAGAATACTCTATGAGGTTTAAGAACACTTAAAAATGTAGCCTAAGTAGAAAGACATCCATGCAGTGATGGAGACCAAGTTCAGAAGAGTGGTCACCCAGGGTCAGCTGGGGAGTGGCTGTGTTTGGGAAAGTGGTCACAGCAGGCTCTTCAACAGGAATGGTCATGTTTCAGTTCACACGCTGGCTGGAGGACGGAGGAGTGTCTGCGATGCTATAATGTGAGCACGCTGCATGTGAAAGCCATTGCTGACCACATCTAGGGGATCTGATACGCGGGAGCTGGTAGTGGGTGGAGGCATCCAGAAGGTGGTGGTAGAAGAGGAACGTTGTATGCATAACGCCTAAGGCCTGACCAGAGGACGACCACTGTTCTAGAAACTGGACACAAATCCAACTTCTACGGCCAATGTTAAAAGACAAACTGAGGCATGTTTAAAAGAAGACTTTACGTGAGCAAAACTAGATTCAGTTCAGGCACCGCCAAAGCGGAAGTGGTGAGGAGCGCTCCAGCCACAGGAGCTGCAGAGATTTTTAGTTTCAAAGGGCAGAAGCAAAGCAAGGAAGTGACTGACTTGCTATCGCTTTAAAGCCTAGTTGGTGGTTTGTGACTGGTTGTCCTCCGCGGTGTGCGTCACCCTGAGGCGTTGACAGGCTTAGATTTTGGTTGCTTTACGTAGGCGGCCGCATCACTAGAGCCACCGCAGGCTAACGGCCTCCTTGCAGGGTTCATTTACTAACACCAGTTGTCTGAGTCCTTACTCTTACTCGGTCACTTCACTTCCTACGCCTCACTTTCTCTTCTGTAAAGTGGATATTCAGTAGTAAATTCTCTGTGGAGTTGTCAGTACAAAACAAAGTGATTATTAGTAACCACGATCATGTCCTGAATGCATGGAACACGTCACCATTTGCCAACTACCGTGTCAAGTTAGCAGAAACGACAGAAATTAAGAGCTCTCCGCATAAATTCACACACCCGTGCACCAGGTAAGGGACCACAGGCAGACGTTCACTCAGCCTTTCGTGTGTCCCTCACGGAATACACGCTCTCTCCTGGGCGGGGGGAGCACAGACACTTACGGGAGTTTACTTTTCAAACGCGTTGATACAACCAGGTCTCACTTTTGTTTGGATGAGTCAGCAAACGCTTTTTGGAAACCCCAAAGTCTCCACACCTCCAACGTTTCGCGCTGCCTTAGTCTCAGAGCTCAAGCCCCTACTCTTCAGGCCGCGTCACCATGGGAGACAGGCTGCATGCGGACGCGACGCACGGCGAGCGTGCTGACGTCCTCGAGCCCCGCCCCCACGGTCCCGCCCGCTGACTTAAACGGCAGCCCCGCGGCGTGGAGGGCGTAGATGCGTGCGCCAGCACCAGGCCCTGCGGGGTGTCCGGAGCGCGGCATGGGGGGGGGGGGTTGGCGTAGCTGGGGCCCGTGGCCCTATGTCTTCTGGCTGCGACGCCGGTCCTGCGGACGCTGCGGGGCCGCAGCCGCCGGGCGGTGGGCGCCCGAGGGGCCAGGAGGCGAGCCGGGGCCCCCAGGCGGGTGTGGGCCTCGTGTCCGCAGCCAGCGTCCCCGAGGCCGCGCTCGGGCCATGATCCCTTGGTGAAGCTGCGCCGGGACAGCGTGGCCGATATCTTTCCGCGCTCTGAGGACCTGTGCGCGCTGCAGGACTCGGTGCCTCTGCCCTCCGTGCGCGCTTCCCTACAGGAGGGCCTGCTGGACTTAAGGCCGACCGCCTCCGCGGGGTGCACTGGGCGCCGCTCCTGAGCACCCGCTGCCCCTGATCTGTATCCAGAGCTTCTTCCAGCCACGGCTTGTTGAGACAGGTTTGTACTTCCCGCTTCCAGGGCCCCTCGTGTGGGCGCTGAGAAGCGGGGTTTTAAATGGTGCAAGGTGGAGGGTGGGCACTAGATCTAGCGCCCAGTGACCGGGTGTGCGTGCACTAGACGGGGCGTGCGGCCTAGGACTCCTGCCGGCTCGGTGACCCCGGCCGAGTGCCTTAAGGCTTCAAGGTCTCAGTGTTATCATCTGTAGCGTGGGCTTAACAGGACCCAGTCTCTGTGGCGGTTACAAGGATGCACTGTGTTAATGCTTCTAGACTGTACAAAGTAGAACACTTAGCACAGTTTGGAGCATCGTTAATTGTTGCACAGATGTTACCTGGTCTGTTGAATGACTTTGCCTGGTACACACCAAAGCGATTAGGAAATGGATATATCCCAGCTTCATTTCCTTTCCATTAAAAGAGGGCTCAGGAAAGAAAAAATCTGTTTTTCAGTAGTCGTATCATATAGTGGAAAGAGCACTGGTGTGAAGGCAGCCTAGGGTTTGAATTCCAGGGCTTATGCTGTCTGTGGCCTGGGCAGGTTTCTTTTGCACTACAATCCCCACACTTGTAAAATGACATTAATAACCACTCTTTCTGTGGGTTCTTAGAATTAATTAAGCAGGTTATGTGTGTAAAGTATCCTGGCACTTGAATGAGTTGTCAGAACCAAGGGCTGCTGGAGACGATGCTTCTGCCCTAGGTAATCTTCCCTTCTACTGGGCAGCAAGTAAACACAAGCACAGTAGTCAGTGCTCTGGAAGAAGTGAGTTCTGGTGCTATAGAGCACAGAATCTTGGAAGGGAAAGTTCAGGGTAGGATTTTTGGAGGAGGTGCCATCCTTTCTAAGGATATGTAGAAGCTCCTGGGGTGGCAGGAGAGAGCAGTGTGTGTTGAAGTTTGAGAAATATAAGAAAATATGGCAAAACTACTGTACAGGACTGGAACTCAGGGTTTGGGAAAGAAATGAGAGTTGATACTGGAAACTTAGTGGGGCCCAAGAGAAGGGGGCCTTGTTTGTCCTGTCAGAAGTTTGGATGTTTATCCTGAAGGCTGTGGGAAACACCAAAGAACAGTGAGATGAACTTGTGGTTTAGAGGCTCACTCGGACCTCCATGTGGGAGGCAGTTGATCTGGTGCAGGGTGAATTGTAATCTGAGGGTCCCACTGAAGTTATGAAAGGTGGGACTGGGTTTTGCAGATCTGAGAGAGAATGGGTAGGGCCTGGTGACCAGTTAGAAAAGGGAGGGCAGCAAGCGTGGGTGACAGTTTACAGCTGCATCTTTTTGAGAGATACAGAGCCCAGTAGGAAGGGATTGGGGGTGGCGAGAGGATCTTACTTCATCTTCAGTGCTTTAGAGGGGCCTGGTAGACGGGTCTGGACCCAAGGTACAGATTTGGGCTTTTTGGGAGGACAGGTGTTTGAAGGCATGGTAGAGACTTAGGTTATCCACAAGAAGATCCAAAGAATCATAGGTCAGAGAGATTTTTAAGTGGGTGTATTTGAGGATGTTTATAAGCTGTGAGAAAGTAGCCAGCAGAGGAAGGGTGTAAAGATCTAGGACAGGAAATGATTGTTCATTTGATTTTGAAAAGCTGAATACTTATCGTGTGCCTGGCCCTTTTCTAGGATCTGGGGTTCACACCATCTGTTATCTCTTCTGCAAGGATAGTTCAACTCCTCCCCTGGTGAAGAGAAGTCAGATTATTCTTTGCGTCCCATTCAGGTATAAGAACTGTTCTGTACCTCTGAAGGGACTTGACTTAACCAGAGTAATAAGTTAGAAATCAAAAGAAATTAGAGCTGGAAGGGACCTTAAAGGCCACTGTACTGAATTTTGCCTGATATTTGACATTGAATGTAAGAAAAATTTATTGTAGAGCCCATTCTCTTCAGAGTTCCTTCACTGAACTTTCTTTATGTCTTGCATCCAGTGGGTCTAGCTTGTAAATTTTGGCCTCCTCCTAAATTTGCTTCTTCATCCATATTACATTTTGCCCAGGCTATGGCAGAAACTCCTGGGTGGTTTCACGGCCCCTGGGTTCAGTTCCTCTAAGTTCATCTGCCTCCTCGGGTTAAGTGATCTTCTAACAGAAAAAGATGTGCTTAAAATAATGCTGCTAATGGCTTGCCCACACAGAGTTAGTGCATACTAGCCGCCCAGCATGTGCTCTGCACGGAGGCGTGTAGTATGAACTGTGCTCGGCCAAGCCTTATAGGGCTCTTTGCCCTGAGGAAGGGGAGCTTTTTGTGATCACTCCCTTTATCTAGTCGGTCCTTCAGCAGCGGGGAGCCTTTTTCTAATCAGCAGAGAGCCTTTTTCTTACTCAGCTAGTGGTAGCCCCAGGCCTCATCACCTGTGGGATACAAGCCATGCTCTCTCCCAGGCTTGCTTGGACCAACATCTCTATTTTCATTTCTGTCTCTTCTCACACTTGGACCCCTGGCCTTTAGTCATCCCCACCTGCAGCATTTACAGTGCCCAGCAGGAGTCAGGCTTGAGTGTCTTTTCACACATGTTCCCTCTGCAGCTAATGCACCTCCTACTCCACCTCTGCATAGCCTCATCTTTCCAGACTGTACTTCAGGGTTATCATGAAGCCGTCACTTAGATATAACTTTTTGCCTCCATAGGAAGCTCTGTGCATAAAGGTTACGTTTATTTATCTCATGTGATTGAAATTTTGAGTTTATATATCTTCCTCCTTAATGAAGGCTTTAAGAGCAGGAGTCGTTTCTAATCCTTAGCCCAGAGCAGATGCTTTTGTTTTTATTTAGATACTTTTTAATGATGATAAAATGTATGGTTTAAATCACTCATTTTACAATAATTTTGCTTTAGGTTGTGACAGAAAAAGAGTTTACAGAAGTCGTGTTCCTGCGATAAGAAATAAAAATGTGACCTTTCAGTTGTGTAAAGCTCATAAATGCTGTGTATGTGCGTCGGGTGCTCTAAGGAACATGGAGCCAAGTGGGCTAGTTGTGTGAGAGAGAGACTTCACTATGTTAACAAACGTGAGCCTTCATTGTGTCCTGCCAACATTTGATAGTTGCTTTTGGGGCTAACTAAACCAGTAAAAGTTTAAACTGTTCCTCCCCATTAAAGGGATTGAATAATTGGCTTCTTTGGTGCACCTGTGTCTTGTGAATTGTCCAGTTGGGGATGGAGGTTTAGAAAGTGGGTTTCAGTCTTGTTTAAGTGTCTTCCCATCAGACTGGTCTCGTGATTTCCTACACACCATGTCTGTCTACCTTTTCCTGTCTACCTTTTGTTGGTAGTGTTCATGCCTGGATTGTCTCCTGTACCTGCTCAAACCTTGGTCCATTCTCATTTGTACCACGGAAGTTTGTCATGCTGGATACTGTCAGAATTAATCTTACTTAAGTTTGTGTTAAGCCACAAACTACATGTTTTGTATATTTTCTGTTTTCTCTGTTTGTTTATATTTTTATGGTTTCTCTTCAAGAAGTATTATGGGAAGGGAAATAGCAAGATGAAGAGCAAAAAAGTCATCATTCTCTTTCAATTGTTAGAACATCTATCTGCAATCATAATTATGATGCACCGTGGTATGTGTTAAAATAAGAAATATATGTAACGTCCCGTAGGAGCAGCAAACTCAGTGGTGTTGGTGAGGGTGTGTCATGGAAGTAATCACAAAGCAGGTGACTCTTGATTAGGGTCCTGAAAGATTAGTGTGCCTTCCCTGTGTCCAGTAGTGGTCTGGAGGGGTCAGGAAGCCTGCCTTTCAATCTGAGGGAACAGAGAGTTTGAGGTCCTCTCTCTTCTATTGCTCTAGTATACTGCATAGCAGCTAATAAAATACTGGGTTTATAGTTGACATTTAAATCGCTGATTGATCATCAAGATTGGCATGTATCATTGGAAATGAAAATCGGAGGAGTCTTATGCTTTTTAGGTTTTTCTTTTTTTTTCCTTTGTCTCAAAAGTATGTAGTACTTTACTGAGTGGTTGGGAATAAAGTTTGCAGTATTCAGTGTATTCAGTTTTCGTACCTAAATAGAATTAAACTGTTGCTGTAAACTGGAATAACACTTTGTTACTGATGAGTTTTAGGATGCATCAGTTCATCAATTACCTGTTTGGGAAGATTGTAGTTAATGATTTTAAGAATGTGGCTATAAACCTCCAATTGACTCAAGAAAAGTAAATAAGTCAAGATTGACAAATGTATAGGCTCTTCATCTTATTGTGTGTGTGTGTGTGTGTGTGTGTGTGTTTTCCTTTTAGTTACTTGTCAAGGTATAAAGAACTCTATCACTGTTAAGACAGTAAACTTCACAGGGTATAATCTGACATGGCAGGGAACAGATCACATGGTCAAGATCTTAAAGGTGATTTGATGTTTAAACTTTCATGAAAACATATGTGATTGAAGCACATTAACATATTGATACAGATGGCAGTTAATTTTTGTCTTTTCATACATGTGAGTGCAGCTTTTGTTTTGTAGAAAGAATATGACCAAATGGTGATGTGAATTGCTGTTGCCTAAACTATAGTGTTGAATCCCCAGTGTTTGCACTTGAGTTTAACAACTCTGTGGTTTCCTATCTTCTTCCTGAGACACTTAATCTCAGGCCCATCCTCGTTACACAGCGTGGTAAATTAGAGAACAATTAATATCACCATTTAAAGAAGTGAGACTGAAATCTCAACCATCCTGAACATAGGAACTGAAGGGGGCTCTCAGCCGTTCAGAGAGTTATTACCAAGCCAGTCGGCTTAATGCTGTTCAGTTTTCTCCATAGCAGAGCCTTCCAGGTCCTTCTTTTGAGCTTATTTATTTTTATACACAATTCTGTATGGATACTGTACATAATACTAAATAGTTGTATTAACTGGGTTTAACTGGTGATGTATTTACATGAAGATCTAACTTCGTCTTGTTGATATCTTTTTAGGGGCTTTCCATTCATCAAAGCTTGTGATGTATGTAATCAGTTGCTGGTGTGTAGCTATCACATTTATGATATATAGGGCTTGAATTGGGAAAGGTGGATGGTCATTCTTCTTGCTTTTTAAACTGACAGAGCCTTACATGAAGCATTTCCCTCTCTGAAATAAATCCATGTAAAACATGTTTGATAGCTCTCCCAATGCAACTGTGTAGTTGTGTGGATTTGGCGCATAAATGGCAGCCTTGTGGTTATGTCTGTAAACAAGGAAGCCTGTTTTCCAGTCCGCAAATCAGCTGTTACCCAGTGAGACGAACTTGACTGCCATTTCTGACCCCTCACATGGAGCTGTCATACTCAAGAATATTCGCATGTTTTCAAGAAACGTTGTTTGAGGGCTATATGTACAAATTCCTGATCTGAAAGCCAATATAAAGCAACATCTCCCAAACCTCTGCTCTCTCACCAAGGCCACACACGTTCCCTCGCTTATGGCCTCGTGGCAAGCGAATACTGTCAGTATCAGATTCTCCTTCCCAGTGGTCTTGGGAGACTGCCTAGTTGCTCTGTGAAAGGCACCACTGCTGAGGTTGAGAGAAGAGCATCTTGGGTGTCAGTCCTGGCCTTGCGTTCCCGGAGAGAGGGGTGTGCACCTCGTTCTCCTTTAGGGTTTTCCTAGGCTGCAGGGTTTGCTGCTTGTTGTCAACATGATGTCCTAGTGACTTGTCCTCTGCGTGGTTATATAATCCCAGCACAGCTCTTTATGATCTGTAGACTTTTATGGGGTTGTGGCCAGGTCAGTTTTAAATGTTTGGAAATGTCCCATTGAACAACACTGCAGTGGCAGTGAAGCTTGCTGGGAGAATCGTTGCCCTAGTTTTGGCTTAAGGGTGGTGAGAAGATGAAGTTTTTGATGGGTCAGTTTTAGTTGTGTGTGTGTATGTGATTTATCTTTTAAAATTCTAATGTCTATTATTCACAGCTTAGATATGTTGACTTCCTGATTATTCATCAGTCCCTTTACTGATGTATTTTCCTCTGAAAAACTACATTTTCTTCCAGACTGGTTTTGTCTGATGGTGAAGAATAAATTTTTCATTTGCAGTATAAAGTTGATCTGAGAAGAAATGTTTACCTTGGATCTTCACTTGGCTTCTGTGAAAGAAACTTAATAAAATAATATGGGCAATTCCCATTACTAATCCTAACCACGTACAACAGAGGTCTGTACAGTAACATAGCAAAAATAAGTTCCTGTACTTTTACTTAGTCATTGCCTGTTTTACACTAAAGAGCAGTGAGAGACATTTATAAATAATGATACCGCAGATCACTTTTGTTAAATGCCCTTTAATATTTGCATATTTGGATCTGGCTTGTGTTATCTATTTTACAATCTTGTCTTCTTTCTTTGCACTTTAGTGTAACAACTCTGTGATTTCGTATCTTCTTCCTCAGACACTCAGGTCCATCAGAATTTCCTGTGACTGTGGCAGTAGAGAGTCCTTCCTCCTCAGAAATCGAAGAGGTCGATGATTCCTCAGAACGTGTTCAGGAGGAGCCAGAGAAAATCCGTTTGAAACAAGAAGCATTGCAGGTACAAAGTTATCACTTTAAAGCTATAGAGAAGATTATTTTTCAAACGGAAGGCTGATTGCAACACAGCACAGCTTGTGTGAGGGTTCTGTTTTCTCCTCCCACCTGCATTGTATCCCCTTGAATGGTTCCTTAAGCTTAGACCAAGGTGAATGGTGGACATTTGAACTCTAAGAAACTAAAATCAAAACATGTCGTTAGTAATATATTTTCCTTTCCTTAGAACCTTAGTATATTAGATTTAGGGAGAAGCTTAGTGATCATAAGATAAGGAAATTGAGTTCTGAATGACTACAGTCAGCTGATTCAGTGCTCTTGTTTTACAGATGAGAAAATTGACAGTTCTAGTTGAACTCTCTTTTTATAAGAGGAAAATATGGCCTCATTTTAAATAAAAGTAAAGTTGAAAAACGTTTTGATGTTGATATTCTCCTTTCCTAAAATCAAAAATATCAAGAAGCTACATTCTTTTTTTTTTTTTTTTTTTATAAAGGTGTCACATTTTATTTATTATCTTCGGCTGTGTTGGGTCTTTGTTTCTGTGTGAGGGCTTTCTCTAGTTGTGGCGAGTGGGGTCCACTCTTCATCGCAGTGTGCAGGCCTCTCAGTGTTGTGGCCTCTCCTGTTGCGGAGCACAGGCTCCAGATGCACAGGCTCAGCAGTTGTGGCTCACGGGTCCAGTCGCTCCGTGGCATGTGGGATCTTCCCAGACCAGGGCTCGAACCCGCGTCCCCTGCATTAGCAGGCAGACTCTCAACCGCTGCACCACCAGGGAAGCCCCAAGAAGCTACATTCTATTACCAAATAAACCTGACCTCTAACGTCATTCCATACTTTTGTTTGTATAGACAGAAAAGAAAAATGGATTTTCATAAGAAATTTTTGCACCTCAAAATTAATATATTTATTTTATTTCAACTTCAATGCAGAGCTGAACACTTCTAGTAAATAAAGCAATACCATTTGGGGGGACCTTGTCTTTGTGCTGCAAAGTCCATGTTTAATTTTTAAAAATTATTTAAATTTAAAAATTATTTAATGTGATTTTCTTTTCCTATGAAACATGAAACTTGACAGGTTTCAGAACTAATTATCCCATTATTGTAGGACTATGGGAATTACTCTTTGATTTTCAAAAGAGAAAGTTAGATTTTTATTTTTTTATTTTATTTAATTTTTTTTTGCAGTACATGGGCCTCTCATTGTTGTGGCCTCTCCCGTTGCGGAGCACAGGCTCCGGACACACAGGCTCAGCAGCCATGGCTCATGGGCCCAGCCGCTCAACCGCATGTGGGATCCTCCTGGACCAGGGCACGAACCCGTGTCCCGTGCATTGGCAGGCAGACTCTCAACCACTGTGCCACCAGGGAAGCCCGATTTTTATTTTTTTAATGAAAATTAATGATAATATAGAGAAATTTTAAGAAAAGAACTTAGAAAATTATGATTTAGAGCAGGAGAAATCTTTAGTTCATGTAGAGTTACCCCCTTTCGTTTTATAAATGAGCACCTACAATTTGTAGCACGTAAGTGGTTTATTAGTAAATGGCAGAGTACGACGAGACCCTAGAGCATGTAACCCGCATTCCTTGTCATTTTAGATGTGGTGTATTCATTTCCTTCACGAGTAGACCAGGAGATTGTATTTCTAAAAGCAATGATAGACACTGGGGAAGACCAAGAAGTTTAAACACTGGGACCACAGAATAGCAGATTCAGAATGCACTGAGAACCCTTTTAGCTCTTCTCCATTTTGACAAGACACAAAAATGATGGTATCAAAGTGTTTAAGTATATAAGCCCACAACAATCAAGAGATTTCAACATAGTTTGGAAAGACGGAAGACAGGTGGAAGAGTGTGAAACTGAAGCAGTAGAACAGAGGAAAAGCATCACCTAGAATATGCACAGGGACCACGTGCAACTGAGGAGGATTCTGACCCCACCTGCAGAAGTAGCTCCGTGCTTTGATGCGCATGTATGAGAGAGGGTGGAGTTAGTTAAAAGTGTGACTGAAATAGGGGAGCTCATTGAAGGGTTGTGTTTGGAGGAGTGGACACCCAGCCCCGCCCTCACCCTCCTGAAATGAGATGATTTCATTTTGAAAAGAGTGAAACTGGCGAGATCTAGGGCAGCTAGTGTGAGTTTTTACAGCCGAGAAAATTGTGTTTGGGGGGGGGATCCTGTTACAGTTACTCCCCGCTTCTTCCTGCATAAGAAGCCAATCAATCGTTGACTTCAGGGAGCTTTCTGCACTCATTCTTTTTTTTTTTTTTTTGCTGTACGGGGTCTTCTCACTGCTGTGGCCTCTCCCTTCGCGGAGCACAGGCTCCGGATGCGCAGGCTCAGCGGCCATGGCGCACGGACCCAGCCGCTCCGCGGCATGTGGGATCCTCCCAGACCGGGGAACGAACCCGTGTCCCCTGCATCGGCAGGCGGACTCTCAACCACTGCGCCACCAGGGAAGCTCTGTGCACTCATTCTTAAATAGAAAATAACTGTCATTTGCCTGATAGCTGAGTAAAGCTTACAACATCAGAGAGGGGGAAAAAGAGTGAAAACATATCCTAGTAGGACCAGGGACAATTTAGGGAACAAAATAATTTAAGGAAAAACCTTAATTAATATCCTGAGAGAGGTTTAAAAACAGCTAGAAACTATAAAATAAGACTAGGGAGTTAATTAAAAAGAGAATGGTCAGAAATCAAGAGAGGTCTCCTGGAAATGAAAATATGGTTGCTGGGCCTCCCTGGTGGTGCAGTGGTTGAGGGTCCGCCTGCCGATGCAGGGGATACGGGTTCGTGCCCCGGTCTGGGAGGATCCCATATGCCGCGGAGCAGCTGGGCCCGTGAGCCGTGGCCACTGGGCCTGCGCGTCCGGAGCCTGTGCTCCGCAACGGGAGAGGCCACAGCAGTGAGAGGCCCGCATACCGCAAAAAGAAAAAAAAAAAAAAAAAGAAAATATGGTTGCTGAAATAAATTCAGTAGGAATTTAAAAAATTTCTCAGTGTATAAAAAAGAAAGACACAATGGAAAATGTGATAGAAATATGTTAGAGAGGCTGCATCTGGGAGATCCCACATGTTACTATTAGAAACTCCAGACCCAGAAAAAAAATGGAGGGAAGCTATCAAAGGGCAACAAAATTCCCCACAGCTGAAAGTAGACATCAGGCCTCAGACTGAAAATAGTTATACAAGACGAGCAAGAATAGCCTCATACCTAGGCACCCTTCCTTGTGAAACTTTAAAATACTGAAAAAATAAATTAAAATAGAATAAAATACTGAGAGGATACATCCATTCCAGAGAGAAAAATACTGGCTACCTAAAAAGAAAATTTAAAATCTGACTTTATCATACTTGTCATGAGCACCATGGATCCTGGAAGGCATTAGAAAGATACCTCTAAAGTTTTTCAGGCACATACTTTTCACCCTAGGGGTTTGTATCCAGCCAAACTATGAGTCATAAGTGGAGGCTGAAGAAGATATTTTGTACAGAAAGAAATTTGAAAAATTGACCTCCTGTGCTACACCTTAAGCTATTTATAGAAATAATCCAGCAAAATGAGGCAATAAACCAAGAAGGAAGGTAATAGGGCATTCAGTGCAGATTGCAGCTAGTCTAGAGTGGAGAGACTTCTATTGATTGTGTGATTGAGAGCATAGAAACACCTTGAGGCATATTGTACTTACTAGGTATTAGGCACTGTTGGAAGGGAGGAGGGAGAGGAAGAGGAGAAGGAACTTGAACTCCAGAGGAGAAAAGGCTATACGGACATAAACATAAAGCCAACTAAACTATGGTTGATTTTTAACCTAGTATTGGTGAGGAAAGGAAGAATTCACTTCAACGTAACACTATAGATGTCCCCCTTTTCAGTGACACACAGGGGTAATGACCACGTATCTAATTTGTTGTCCAAACCAGAACTTGTCCAAACTCCTTACACTTCAATAGTGTAAGGAGGCACTCTAATGCTGTAACATCAGGACAACAGGTATAAACTGGAACAGCCCAAGGCAGCTTGGGGTATGTGGTCACCCTGCACAAGGGCAGTGACACTGGCACAGTATGGAACGAGGTGTAGTCTATACACAGAGACACAGTACATCTGCAGTGGGCAATATTAATTTCATTGTAATAATGGCAATACTGTCTTGGTTTGCAGCTTTTATTGTCAATTTGCATGTAAACACAAATAACTAAAGTAAACTATACTTAGTATGTATGAGTATTAACTTGGTATGTACTGAAATGTATTGTATACTGGTATGTACTTAGTATATATTAGGCTGTAAGTGTTTTTGCATATATTAACTCATTTAATTCTCTGAATTGCCTTATGAGGTTGGTGCTAATATCATTCCCACTTTTGAGAACAGGAAGCTAAGTCAGGGAAGGAACTTGCCCAGGCTGTACCTAATTTAAGGTTGGATCGAGCCTTTGAGTTCAGGCTCTCCGCCTGTTCTCTTAAACCTTACTCCGTACTGACTCTCAAATAACAGAAGACTTAACTGCACATAGAACAGAATATAAATTTCAACTTTGACAACTAGGTTTGGAAGGTAGACAGGAGGTAGAAAAAAGGGAAGATGGTATGAATGTCCTCATTTTACAAAGTGTGACGTTGAGAGAGTTTCTAGTTGATCAACAATGTAGGTTTTTAAGTATATGACTACAAGTCAAAGAGATCATGAGCAGTGGAATAACTCACGATGACATAACTTTACTGAGCAGTGTGGACATAGGAAAGAGTGTAAAGGAACTAAACCCTTACTTATTAGTAAGTTAGAAAATGAAGAGATAATGCCTCCAATTTAGTGAGAAAATAGTCATGTAAGAGTATTACTTGGAAATGGAGAAGAATTCAAAATAACAATAGTTGGACTTCCCTGGTGACGCAGTGGTTAAGAAACTGCCTGCCAAGGCAGGGGACATGGGTTCGAGTCCTGGTCCAGAAAGATCCCTCATGCCGCGGAGCAGCGAAGCCCATGCTCCACAACTACTCTAGAGCCTGCGAACCACAACTACTGAGCGCACGTGCCACAAGTACTGAAGCCCGTGCGCCTAGATCCTGTGCTCCCTAACAAGAGAAGCAACCTCAATGAAGAGTAGCCCTCGCTCGCCGCAACTAGAGAAAGCCTGCACGCAACAACGAAGACTCAACACAGCCACAAATAAATAAATAATAAAATCATAAAAATAATAATAAAAAATAACAATAGTTGATGTAAACCTCATAAAAAAGGAAATCCAAACAGCCAGTAAACAGAGAAAAGCGTACGACTTCGTTAAGTAATAAGAGACAAGTGAGTCAAAACCAAGGAAACTACATGCCAATGAGATGGACAAATACATACAATCTGGTAGTATCAGGTATTGTAGACCTCGAGTACTATGGGAATCTTCTACCCTACTTATACTGGAGTATAAATCGACACAACTACTTTGGAAAGCATTTAGCCCTCTCCATCAACTGAAGTTATATAAATAGCCTGTGAGCCAGCAGCCCTCACCCCTGCCCTGTGTAAATGCACCAGAATAACCGGTACAGCAGGATTCCTGTCCATGATTTGCATTAGCACAAACTGAAAACAAACGAAATGTCCATTAAGAGTCAAAAATTAAAGATGATACAAATAGATGGAGAGATATACCATGTTCTTGGATTGGAAGAATCAACACTGTGGAAATGACTCTACTACCCAAAGCTATCTACAGATTCAGTGCAATCCCTATCAAACTACCACTGGCATTTTTCACAGAACTAGAACAAAAAATTTCACAATTTGTATGGAAACACAAAAGACCCCGAATAGCCGAATCAATCTTGAGAACGAAAAATGGAGCTGGAGGAATCAGGCTCCCTGACTTTAGACTATACTACAAAGCTACAGTAATCAAGACAGTATTGTACTGGCACAAAAACAGAAAGATAGGTCAATGGAACAGAATAGAAAGCCCAGAGATAAACCAACACACATATGGTCACCTTTTCTTTGATAAAGGGGGCAGGAATGTACAGTGGAGAAAGGACAGTCTCTTCAATAAGTGGTGCTGGGAAAACTGGACAGGTACATGCATGTAAAAGTATGAGATTAGATCACTCCCTAACACCATACACAAAAATAAGCTCAAAATGGATTAAAGACCTAAATGTAAGGCCAGGAACTATCAAACTCTTACGTGAAAACATAGGCAGAACACTCTATGACATAAATCTCAGCAAGATCCTTTTGGACCCACCTCCTACAGAAATGGAAATCAAAACAAAAATGAACACATGGGACCTAATGAAACTTCAAAGCTTTTGCACAGCAAAGGAAACCATAAATAAGACCAAAAGACAACCCTCAGAATGGGAGAAAATATTTGCAAATGAAGCAACTGACAGAGGATTAATCTACAAAATTTACAAGCAGCTCATGGAGCTCAATACCAAAAAAACAAACAACCCAATCCAAAAATGGGCAGAAGACCTAAATAGACATTTCTCCACAGAAGATATACAGACTTCCAACAAACACATGAAAGAATGCTCCACATCTTTAATCATTAGAGAAATGCAAATCAAAACTACAGTGAGATATCATCTGACACCAGTCAGAATGGCCATCATCAAAAAATCTAGAAACAATAAATGCTGGAGAGGGTGTGGAGAAAAGGGAACACTCTTGCACTGCTGGTGGGAATGTGAATTGGTACAGCCACTATGGAGAGCAGTATGGAGGTTCCTTAAAAAACTACAAATAGAACTACCATACGACCCAGCAACCCCACTATTGGGCATATACCATAAACCATAATTCAAAAACCATAAATTCAAAAAGAGTCATGTACCTAAATGTTCATTGCAGCTCTATTTACAATAGCCAGGAGATGGAAACAACCTAAGTTTCCATCATCGGATGAATGGATAAAGAAGATGTGACACATATATACAATGGAATATTACTCAGCCATAAAGAGAAACGAAATTGAATTGTTTGTAGTGAGGCGGATGGACCTAGAGTCTGTCATGCAGAGTGAAGTAAGTCAGAAAGACAAATACCGTATGCTAACAGATATATATGGAATCTAAGAAAAAAAATGTCATGAAGAACCTAGGGGTAAGACAGGAATAAAGACACAGACCTACTAGAGAATGGACTTGAGGATATGGGGAGGGGGAAGGGTAAGCTGTGACAAGGTGAGAGAGTGGCATGGACATATATACATTACCAAACGTAAAATAGATAGCTAGTGGGAAGCAGCCGCATAGCACAGGGAGATCAGCTCGGTGCTTTGGGACCACCTAGAGGGGTGGGATAGGGAGGGTGGGAGGGAGGGAGACACAAGAGGGAAGAGATATTGGAACATATGTATATGTATAACTGATTCACTTTGTTATAAAGCAGAAACTAACACCAAATTATAAAGCAATTATACTCCAATAAAGATGTAAAAATAAAAAGTGTAAGCTGTTTTTATTATTGGATGCAAGCTAGTGATGCTGTAAAAGCTTTCAGCAAGTATGTTTCTTTCTTATATAAAGAACTGCCATTAAGGCTGCCCTAATATTTTTTAGATTACATTTACCTATAGATTACTTACAGGTTCAAATCTACAGTGGAAATAACTTTTTTTTGGGAATGTGAATTGGTACAGCCACTATGGAGAGCAGTATGGAGGTTCCTTAAAAAACTACAAATAGAACTACCATACGACCCAGCAACCCCACTATTGGGCATATACCATAAACCATAATTCAAAAACCATAAATTCAAAAAGAGTCATGTACCTAAATGTTCATTGCAGCTCTATTTACAATAGCCAGGAGATGGAAACAACCTAAGTTTCCATCATCGGATGAATGGATAAAGAAGATGTGACACATATATACAATGGAATATTACTCAGCCATAAAGAGAAACGAAATTGAATTGTTTGTAGTGAGGCGGATGGACCTAGAGTCTGTCATGCAGAGTGAAGTAAGTCAGAAAGACAAATACCGTATGCTAACAGATATATATGGAATCTAAGAAAAAAAATGTCATGAAGAACCTAGGGGTAAGACAGGAATAAAGACACAGACCTACTAGAGAATGGACTTGAGGATATGGGGAGGGGGAAGGGTAAGCTGTGACAAGGTGAGAGAGTGGCATGGACATATATACATTACCAAACGTAAAATAGATAGCTAGTGGGAAGCAGCCGCATAGCACAGGGAGATCAGCTCGGTGCTTTGGGACCACCTAGAGGGGTGGGATAGGGAGGGTGGGAGGGAGGGAGACACAAGAGGGAAGAGATATTGGAACATATGTATATGTATAACTGATTCACTTTGTTATAAAGCAGAAACTAACACCAAATTATAAAGCAATTATACTCCAATAAAGATGTAAAAATAAAAAGTGTAAGCTGTTTTTATTATTGGATGCAAGCTAGTGATGCTGTAAAAGCTTTCAGCAAGTATGTTTCTTTCTTATATAAAGAACTGCCATTAAGGCTGCCCTAATATTTTTTAGATTACATTTACCTATAGATTACTTACAGGTTCAAATCTACAGTGGAAATAACTTTTTTTTTTTTTTTTACTAGTTTTGGAATGATGTTTTTAAACCAGTTCCTTAGAAGACTCCTATGTGACCCACACTAGTAAAATATACCTTCAGGTGCCTCCTCTGTCTGTAGGGAACAGCAGTGTAAAATATGTAAACAAATGAGTGTCCTTGTTTGCTAAAATTTAGTCTGTTGATCATGTTGTATTATTGCTCTTCCCCAAATTCTCTCTCTCCATCAGGTAACATTCCTTATTATTAGGAAGAGGAAGTTCCTTAACATGTTATTTCGACAGCATAATTTACCCAGATGATGGTCATTATGATGATGCTTCATTTGTTTTTGATTTATTTTACTTTTTTTGATGATGCTTTAGATTCATTTAGAGTCCACCATTCAGAGAGGAAGAATAGCTGGCCTACATTATTTATCATACTTATTAAAAATTGCTGCATTCCCATTTGTGAGTTTGTTGAACGACTGGGTAGCATACCTCTTTATAAAGCTAAAATGGAGAGTAATAAATGAAAACACTCCCTAGCTATACTATTGATTTAATTGTTTATTAAAATAACCTCATATTGGACTTGTATTTTCCTCTTAGAAAATTGGCAAAGTGCTAATCTATTTAGTTTAACTGGACCAAGTACATGTCTTATTTAACTTTGATTCCCCAGCACAAACTCATTTATTAAGAATAAATGCTTGGGACTTCCCTGGTGGTGCTGTGGTTAAGAATCCACCTGCCAGTGCAGGGACACGGGATTGAGCCCTGGTCTGGAAAGATCCCACATGCCGCGAAGCTGCTAAGCCTGGGCGCCACACTACTGAGCCTGCGCTCTAGAGCCCGTGAGTCACAATTGCTGAAGCTCACACACCTTAGAGCCCGTGCACCGCAACTACTGAGCCCACATGCTGCAACTAATGAAGCCCGTTCCCTCTAGGGCCCATGTGCTGCAACTACTGAAGCCCACATGCATAGAGCCCCTGCTCTGCAACGAGAAGCCACCACAGTGAGAAGCCTGCACAGTGCAACGAAGAGGAGCCCCCGCTCGCCACCACTAGAGAAAGCCCATGCGCAACAATGAAGACCCAACGCAGCCAATAAATAAATAAAATAAAATAAAATAGAATAAACAGTCGAGAATATTGGACTTTATTTTAAAAAAAAGAGTGAATGCCTGTTGAATCGAATTAATCAGCCAAACAGTAGACAAATGAAAGTTGTGGTTAATAAGATGGGCCAGACTGAAATAGTATTCTTGTTGAGAAGCTTGCTTTAATCACCTTCTTATTTTCCAGCCTTATATAATCATGTATTAATGTGATAGAATATTTCTCATATTGAGAAAATAATAGTTTTGTATTACGCTGAATCTGCCTGGGAATAAAATAGACACCTTATCAAATTCAGTGGAGGTGTCATGAGAATTGATACCTAAGGGTTGTTGTGGGAACACATTTAAATTTTAAAAATATACAAGATTTTTGATATTGTCTCATGCCCACTATATTGTTTGGGAATCATGCAGTTTCAATTTATAGAATTGCATCATGTATTTTAGGGCTGGAGAGAAACTTGATAAGTCCTGCATTGAACCTAAAGAGGAATGCATTGCCATAAGGTGCTCATTCAAAAATCAAATAATGATGTGAATAATGTTGATCATCTCTGCTGGAGGAAAAACATGCTACACATTAAACACATTACTTATTATATATTTATTTAACAATCTTGGACTTTATTACTACAGTGTTTTGTAGTATGTATGCCTTATTTCTTTTCTTATAGTTAAATGTCTGAATTCTGAGAAATTTCAGCATGCTTTGGTGAGAGGAACAGTCATCTTATTTTCAAAAAGATGCAGGCACAGACTGTTTTTGACCAAAAGGTGTATTACTGACCAAAATTCAGCCATCTAGTCTGGAAAATAAATGAAGAATTCTGCTGCTGGTGAGATGAATACATAGGTAGAGGGAGGTGAAGAATATAAACTACTTAGCAGCCTTAAAGTTTCTCTTGACTTTGATATAAGTGCTGGAGAAACATCAATGTTATCATTCCCAGAGACCATTCATTTAGAAATGGAAATTAGAACAGATGGAAAAATACAGTGTTGGGAGTTACCTATCAGGAAACAAAATGGATGTGTGTGATATCTACCCACTGTCGTGGTGAGGGCCCTGCATTACACTTACTGTCTAAAGCTTACTGTGCTGAAACCTTCACAGCAAAGGTTCCCGTTCCTCATAATGACCTCTAAGTGAAAGTGAATGAGGTTTAGCTACCAGGTGTGTGCTTCTGGAACAACACACGAAGGGCCCTATTTTTAAATTTTATTTTATTTTTATATTATTTTATTTTTTGGCTGCGTTGGGACTTTGTTGCTGCATGCGGGCTTTCTCCAGTTGCGGCAAGTGGGGGCTATTCTTCATTGTGGTGCATGGGCTTTTCATTTCGCTGGCTTCTCTTGTTGCGGATCATGGGCTCTAGGTGCACAGGCTTCAGTAGTTGTGGCTTGCGGGCTCTAGAGCACAGGCTCAGTAGTGTGGCACATGGGCTTAGTTGCTCCGCAGCATGTGGGATCTTCCCAGATCAAGGATCAAACCCATGTCCCCTGCATTGGCAGATGGATTCTTAACCACTGCGCCACCAGAGAAGCCCACAGTGGGACCTTTTAACGTTGTTTCCAAAGCTATTTTCTTTGGAATACTGTTCTGTGAGATTTGGTAGAAAAAGAATCCCATGATCAGAATGTTTGGGAAACACTGAATATTTTATCCCCACGTTATACATTCAAAACGTATATTTTTTACATCAGACCTAAAATTCCTAGAATAAACAAAAACTGAAAAAACAAACCAAAAAATCCTGCTAATTCGATTAATACAAGTTTTCCACTGAACACTTGTGAATGTTTTTGAGGCACTGGCTGATACTGAACACAGTCTTGGGAAGGTTGATCTAAGGAATTAAAATTCTGTAAATTATGAGGAAGACACTTTTAGGTGAGAAGAGATGCATATGGTAGCAGGCTTCAGTATTCTGTATTTCCATTCGGGAAATTGTTCTTATTTGATCCCTTCCACCCTTGATCCTTTTTCCTTTCAGTGGACTCTGTAGTAGGGATAAAGGGGAGAATGTCATTTACTACCCTAGAAGAGCTATTTACTCTAGTGTAAATACAGTGGAGGCTGGTAAAAGTGTGTTGATAATAAGACATATTAGCTTAGGTTCTCTTGGTAGCAAATAACAAAAACTAAATCAAAGTTGGATATGTGAAACCCAAGGGCAGAAATACAGCCAGGCTCAGGAAAGGTCTAGGAAGCAGCTATATCATTTCCAGTAATGTGATCGCCGAACTGCTTTTCAACAAAGGGCGTCTTCCTAATGAACTTCAAAATGAGCTCTGCTGCTTGTTGGAGTTAAAATATATCTATATATCTATATATATATGTTTATACATATATATATGTATACACACACACACACAAGCATGCATATATACATATGATACAAAGAAAGAAAACATATATAAGTGGATGTTTTGTTATTACAACATGCATGCCAGGCATTGGTGACCATGGGAGGTCACCTCCGTGTTTCTGAGCAAGACAGCCTAACACTCATTTTTCCATTATCACTGTTGCCCAGAGTGAACTTGTCAAAGAGATACTCCACCATTCAGACTTCCAAACCCCTCCACCCCCCATCTTGCTACTCATACTTAACCATTAGTATTTGCATAATTAATGCACATAAACATTTCAGGTGAAACTGCAGACACCCTTTATTTTAATCCCTGCCCAATCCCATTCCCTTCACTTGTTCCCCGGAGGCAACTGCAATCATGATTTTCAGGCTATGGTTCTATACTTTCACTATGCACATGCACCCACGTTCACCAGGTACCCCTACCTCACCCCACCCCACCCCAGTCTACCCCCATATACCTACATTATTTATAAGGGGAAGACTGATTTTGTGTTTTCCAGGGCCCCATGGAACACCTTCTCCCTCCCACTGTGGAGATCCTGAGCTGCATCTGGTTGGGGTATGGCTGTGTTCAGAAACTCCTGGATACCTGTTTTAAAACTTAAAAAATGAGAGATTTGCCCACATGAATCAACCAGAGACCTTTATTTATTTATGAACCAATAACTTTATTGGAAGAAACGGAAAAACTGGAAGAAAAAAACTTAAGTGATAAAATAAAGTCCAGGAAAAGAGAGTCCTGCCCTTGTTGCCAAAAAAAAAAAAACAAAACCAAAACTTAAGTGAACTTCTTCTGCAAGGGCACTCTTGCCGTCTGCATGGCAGGCATGGTGACCAGGGCTCTGGTCACCCCGTGGCTCTGGGGAAGTCCAGTCCAGGCTCATTTCTTCTTGTCGCTGTCGCCCAGGGTGAGCTTGTCAAAGAGTTACCCTGCCAGCTCGATGTCTGGGGCCCCCATCATGCTCAGGGTGGTGACATGACCCTCCAGCTGTCTGATGAGCGCCACCTACTGGCTGAGGTAGTGAGTTGCCAGGAAGTGGAGCAGGTGGGGGTCTTACTTGTCGGTGGCCAGCTGGTGCAGTGGAGCAGGCTCCGGGTCGCTAGCTTCTCCAGGAACAAGGCGCACTTCATGGCCTTGAGGCCGCTCTTGCACTCGTCACTGACTGGCTTCCTGATGTCTTGGAAGTTGAGGCGGCCCCCCGCGCTGGTTCTGCAGGCGCTTCAGGCCCTGGGCCCACAGTGGCGCAGGAAGAACCGGCTGAAGTGCTTCAAGGCCACGTCGTCGCGGTGGAGGTAAAAGGCCACGGCCAGGCACACGAAAGAGGCGTGGAGCTGCAGGGTGAAATGGCTGTTGACGGCGGCCTCGCAGTCGGCGTGGTAGCTCTGGCGCACCTGCGAGGGCGGCGCGGGCAGCGTGGTGGGTGTGAAGGCCAAGGTGAAGGCGAAGCCGCGGGGCCTGCGGTACCTGTCTCGGAGTCCCTTTCACGTGATTTAGCACTTTCCTTCGTCTTGGGTAAGTGCAGACTTCTCTTTTGTTTGTCAGAAAACAAAAGGCTTAGGTGTATTCTTAGAGAAAGAGCTTAACTGTGTGGATGTATTTATCCCCTCCAGCCTCATTTGTCCTTTCACTGCCACTCAGCAAGCATTTTTTTTAACCCCTCAATGATGTTGTATGGAATGAGCCACAGTGGTAGGAAATACCATTGATCTCAAATTATCTTTCATTCATTCATTCAGTAAATATTTATTGATTACTTAGTATGGCCCAGGCACTGGTATGGGATTTGGGCATATATTAGTAACAAAGAAAGACAAAGTCTGTTCCCATGAGGTTTGTATTCTAGTGGAGAAGCAGACCAAAACAAAACAAAACAAAAAACTACTGTTTTTCTCCCTTTCTTGTCTCCAGTAAATACGTATAAGATATTACACATGTATAAGTCAATATTTTCTTAGAAGTTAAGGATGTTATAGTGGAAGACATAAGACCAATCTAGGTATTTATAATTAATTAATTCAACAGCCATTTCTAGACAGTATTCCAAATATGTGTCAGTGTTTGACTCTGGAGATACACAGAAGAATCAGACATGGTCTCTGTTCTCAAGGTACAAGAAAGAGTGATGGACTGTTTTAAGTGCTCTCAATGGTTTTAAAGTTTTTGGATAAAATAGCTGTTTTCACTTACAGTTTTATTACCATGACTTTGACTAATGTACTTTTTTGGGGGGTCCCTTTATTTCTCTTTGAAAGCTCATGCTGTGCTATAATCATTGTTTATGAAGGAAGCAAAGGATCAAATATCAACTGTCACTTTGTACACTTATCTGAGCAATTTTAGAGGCATTTAATTGTTGAGTCTGTAAAGAAATAGAATAATAACAATGTCTATTTGATAAGTTGATGTTAATGATAGGATCATACATTAGAGATGGAAAAGAACTACATGATCAGTTTCTCAGTGAGATAAAATTGTATTCTATGTTTGCTTAACACCAGTGTTTAGTCTTAATATAATTGCAATCCTTCAAAAATTTCCTTGGAAGAGTCCATTGTAGACTTCACTGGAAGAATCTATTTAAATAGAAGAAATCTTGATTTTGTAGAACATTTTCTCCTTATGTCCCAAGATCATTTAATAATTAATTTATCTGGACAACTTTACTCTTCAAATATTAAAATAATACTATTGAATGGTTGTATGTCTACTAAGGGGTGATAATGGTGTTTCTCAGATTTTTTATCCCTCATCATTACTCCCTAGGTTAGAAGATAATGTTAAAATACATGTTATAACTAAGAGAAACCTAAGGTTTAAAATCTAACTTTTTAAAGGGAAATCAATAAACTAGCATGAACTGGAACCTCAAATTTCCATGAAGGAAATATACATATATCTAAACAAAAACATTGCATCCAGTTTTTCTTTAATGAGGAATGTAAAGCTAAATACAAACACAGAATGAAAAAACTTCAGAGCAGATGATGTTTTTAGAAAAATTTTAAATTTTATTTTTTAAATGTATTTATTTTATTTTTAAATTTTTGGCTGCATTGGGTCTTTGTTGGATGTGGGCTTTCTCTAGTTGCAACGAGTGGGGGCTACTCTTTGTTGCAGTGCATGGGCGTCTCATTGCGATGGCCTCTCTTGTTACGGAGCACGGGCTCTAGGTGCTTGGGCTTCAGTAGTTGTGGCATGCCGGCTCAGTAGTTGTGGCACATGGGCTTAGTTGCTCCGTGTCATGTGGGATCTTCCCGGACCAGGGCTCAAACGGATGTTCCCTGCATTGGCAGGTGGTTTCTTAAGCACTGTGCCACCAGGGAAGCCCCCGAAATTAAAAAAATTTGATAATCAAATTTTATAGTTTATAACTTGGTCTGTGCTAAGATAATGTCTTTTAAAATATCAATATAGGACTATAAGATGAAGGTTTCTTTGAAATGTTTGTGGTCAGTGTTGGTATTATGTTAGGATTCTCCAGAAAAACAGAACCAATAGAAGATATATTTGTATATTATATAAAATAAGGAATTAGCTCACGTGATTATGGAGGCTGACAAGTCTCAAAATCTGCAGTTGCCGTACTTGAGACCAGGAGAGTCCATGGTGTAGGTCCAGTCCAAAGGCCAGGAGGCTCAAGACCCAGGAAATTCAAGTTGAAGGCAGGAAAAAACAATGTCCCTGCTCCAAGGCAGTCAGGCAAGAGGAGTTCCTGCTTACTCAGAGGAAGGTCAGCATTTTTATTTTATTCAGGCCTTCAAATGATTGTATGAGGCTCATCGACTTTAAGGAAAGCAATCTGCTTTACTTAGTCTACTATTTCAAATGTTAACCTCATGGAAAAACACCCTTTCAGGCACAAACGATAACATTTGACTAAATATCTGGGTACCCCCTTTGAAGTTGACATATAAAAATTAGCTATCACAGTATTACTCATGAGAAATGCAGAGTCAACAAATAAAAATTCTCATGCTATAATCTGCAAAAACTGTTTTGACTTTCAGTTCCCTTCATTAATTTACAAATGTTACAGAACTAATAGTTACACAACTGATATTAGACAATAAGTTCTGACTCCGTGTCAATGATTAGCTCTCATTCATTCATTCAGCATATTTCTATTGAGCACCTATTATATGACAGGTATTTTATAGGTACTAACATAAAAACTTGTTCTGTAAGCTCCTCATATTTGTATTTCTTTTGTAGCTAAGTGCTAGTAAATGTTACATATAATTCCTTCTTTGAAAATTAATAGATGAAGTAGGATCAATGGTATAATCGTAAGGAAGTAGACCATAAGTAGCAGCAGTCGGTGGCTTATCTCACTCTCTGTGTTTTGTGTGTGTGTGTGTGTGTGTGTGTGTATACATATGTATAAATCATTTAATGAGAGGTAGTGAAAAGTGATACATCAATATTCTATATCTCTGGGCTGTTCACTCTGCATTACCTCATTATTACAGATACTGGATTAGATTTGATTATTATTACCCATATTTCACAGATAAAGAAATTGTGAATTAAAGTATGTAACATGATCAAACACAGAGCTTATAAATAGCAGAGAGTGACACTCTGAATTGGATTCCTCTCTAGGTAGTTTGGGAAGTTTGGCTGGACCATGAGCTCCATTAGAACAAAGACTGTTCAACTTGTGATGCTAAATTTCACATAGTAGGGGCTCAAAAATATAAATTAAAATATTGAGTGGCCTATGAAAAGCTTTAGTCTCATTATTTCTCCAAATTAAAAAAATGAGTGGGAGTAGATGTTGAATATATATTTAAACTCTATTTCCTTTAGAAGGAAAAAAAATCAAAGACACCCAATGGTGATAAATTACTATTATAATTTTAGTTTAATATGCATAAACATAAAACCAGGCATAGAAATTGGTATGCTTTTATAACTGTAAACCAGACAATTTGTAAATATATGCAAATACAACTATAAAACTATTAAAATTAAGAAGTTCCAATTATGCACCCGATTATGCTTTTTGTCTTAAACACAGTCCCTTGTCACTGAGAACACACTAGTTGACGAGATGCAGGTTCCCTTTCGAGTGCGCCGTGTCTGTGTCCCGACATCCGTGAAAGATCTCAGTGCTCTACCGCCCTTCTGTACTGAAGACATGACGTACTTTAGCTCATATGATGATTCATAACGTACTTTTGCTTTCAGGTAGTGGAAGTCATCATTCAAATAGTGTCTGTCCATGTTCTTTTTTATTAGTTTGTGAAAAGTAATTCTGATGCAGTTTGTTGATTTCATGAAATACCATTAAAAGCCTCAGTAACTTCAATAACTGAAGAGGCTGTTCAAACTGGGAATTGAGGGGGAAGAGAACTACTGACAGAATTTTAAGGGATAACACTCTTCCCTTTGAGTTTCATTCTATTAAACTATTTTTCACCTCCCAGTCATCACTTTAAAAGGAAATTTTAGTGTTTGCAGCTGGTAAAATGTGACTATAAGGGTGGACATGCGACAGTTGTCCTTTTTACACTAGAACATGCCAGCCTAGCAGCAGTCACACTCAGTGTGATTCAAAACACACACGCAGGCATGGACAGTGAGTTTGTGCTGCTGCATTGAGCTATAGACAGATCCAGATAATTCTGAAAATGCTTCCAGTCATTTTTCATTTGGATGTAAACACAAGAACAGATCCATGGAATTCACCAATACAGGTAGAGAACACTGAGTTAGAATGGCATGGACACACCATATATCTAGTCAATAACTATCTAGGACCTAATATATTCCAGCTTTGTGCTAAATGCTGAATGATTGCAACAGGCGTTGACTTTAATCTCATGGGCCCTAGAGTCGGTTTCAGTTCACTATGTTCACTGACAGAATGTATATGTGATGGATGTAAAATTAGATGCTAATGAGTTGATAATAGAATATGTATATATATATTGAAATATTCATATATATTCAATAATATTTTGTTTGAAATCTTTACTACTATTGTCACAGATACAGAAATTGCTACAGACGTTCTCATACCTTTTCCTACATAGCAATTAGGTTTAGGGAAAATAATTTTGGTGGAATGGTGTTAGTCAACCTACAAATCCAGAATGTCTTGGTTGAAGGTGTAGATACTTTGTTTCACTAAAATCAAGTGTAAGTTTTTCCAAACAAGTTAGGAAAAAAATGCAAAATCCTTATAAAATGTTCCTTATGATTCCATACCTTACTATACTATTAACCCAATGTGTTAATAAGCTTGTATTTAATGTAATCATTATTCTTCATAATTTGACATAAGTAATGTGCTCTCACATTTTAATTTTCTAAATTTTTTTTTTTTTTTTTGCAGGACGCGGGCCTCTCACTGTTGTGGCCTCTCCCGCTGCGGAGCAGAGGCTCCGGATGCACAGGCCCAGCAGCCATGGCTCACGGGCCCAACCGCTCTGCGGCATGCGGGATCCTCCCGGACCGGGGCACGAACCCGTGTCCCCCGCAACGGCAGGCGGACTCTCAACCACTGCGCCACAAGGGAAGCCCTAATTTTCTAAACTTTTAAACCATATTCTCAATGACTTATTTGCTGATTTCCTTTTTTATAAAAATATGATACCTCAACCAACCACTGTTAAACTCAGCAAAAAGCAGTTTCCAAAGTAAATGTTTTGTAAAGTGTTTCCTGTGTATTACTCACATTTATTACTTTTCCTCTGACCTTTTTATATTTCAGTTCATACATGAAAAATAAACAATGTCCTTTTGACTTATTTTCTTGAAGTCTTTTGCCATTTTCCAAATATATCTGAGTAGTTAAGGTCAGTTAAACCTATTTAAAGTTTCAAATTTCTAGGAAATATCTGATATTTAGTAACTTTCTGCCCAAATGATTTTAAATCTCATTTATTATAAAGTGAATTAAAAGATTGGCATACGTTCTTTAAATAGAAAGATTATCAACCTGCTTTTGCTAATGTAGATGGTGCTCTTCAGTTCTGATTTCATACATGACAAACAACCCAGGATTAAAGGCTCATTAATAATCTGCCAAATACTGTCAGCTGTATGACTCAATGCTCCATTAGTAATGTAATCCATTGATTTTCTTCTGCCAGAAAAGTGATTCTTTGAAACCATTGGCAGTAATATGAATTTATACATTATATGTGTGTGTGTGTGTGTGTGTGTGTGTGTGTATCTCTTGGAAGAGAGACTGAACGCCAAGACAAAACCTTGCATTCCTTTACAGGACGTGCAATGCAGATCTATTGTGGAGTAACTGCTGGATCTGGGAAGGAAGGTGAGGCTAAAGGCAGCCCATTAGAAAGGGAAGAGGCTGTTGGAACTGGGAGTTGAGGGGAAGAGAACTACTGACAATTTTAAGGGATAACACTCTTCTTGCCTTTGAGTGTCTGTGTGGTAGAGTCCATGGCCTAGAGTAGAAGGGGGAAGCTGTACTAGAGCAGCTTCTGGTGGCGGGAATATTATTTTCTTATACATGCAGCTATTGAAACATTGCTTAACATTCCTCAGATCTTAACTGTCAAGGACAAAAAACAGTAATGATAACTGGAAATGTCAGTTCCACATCCACAATAATCTATTTACAATTGCTTCCCTCTTTCACGAGTTCTCTATCAATTATCCACGCTTTTATCCCCCCCCCCAAATCATCACTTTTTCCTTAATCACATGTATTCCTCAGTTATGCTGTAGAGAACTGCAGTTTTCCCTTCGTGGCCCTTCCCCCTTAATCCTTTTTTTTTTTATTTTCCACATTAACAATCCCTAATTTTTAGAAAAAAAGACAATAGTATATAAATGAATCAAGGTGCAGAATTCCTCAGATTATAAAAATCAATTCCTGGAGCGTTATTGATTGGTAACTATATTGATCACATCAATGTAAGTATTTTAATCAGTCTGTCTACAGAGATTGCAGCTACAAGATAAAAAAACATAATCAGTTTATTCAGTTGTTACAAATGTAGGAGGGGGAAATGGAAATAGGATTAACAAGATTTTATGCAGAACCAAGAGTCCACTTCCTTTTCTTTCCAGAGACACTATTCTATAAACCATGGTATTGCTTCTCCTAGCCAGACTATGAAGCATGTTTGGTTAGATTACATTTTGAATTATACCAGTTCCTTGGAGTAAATGTCTCTATGGGACACTTGGGTTTATAAAACTCTGTTTCATAGCTGGATGATGTAGAGCATCCCTCAGACTATCTTGTTGCAAAAGAATGCTGTTGGGTCAAATGAACAAGAGAAAACAGGTAATAATATAATATTAGAACTCTCTACAAAATAACATCTCAATTCACATTTTGCGCTACGTTCAGTGACATCTTAGAAAACCATTCTGTGTGTATGTATGTATGGAGTGCACAGATTCGTACGTACATATTGGGCTTTGATCACGAATGTTAATGTTCGCTAAAATTTGTACCTTAATGTGGATTGTAGTATGAATATATATGTAGTAAATTATTATAAAGAGATATGATTATTAATATAAAATAGTATTCTGTATTTTATAATTAGGGTTAGAGTGGTATAATTTAAAAATAATAATAATATTGAATATTTTTGCCTACCCTTCCAATATTGGACGTTAGTTAGGTAAAGCAGACACTAGTGGAAACATGCATCTTAGCTGATTGTGTATGTATATACTCTGTCCATTTTTAATTCTTTAAAAAATACAAATGTTGTATTAGAAGCCATGGAGTGTTAGAAGTCAGCGGTAGTGAAAAACTGAGGTTATTGATTATTTTGTGTTTTCATATCCACAATATGAAGTGATTTTGGAAGTTTTTTGCTAGCTACTAGAAAATAAGCTAAGATTTATGTTAGCTCTTTGAATGCATCTACCGAAGTTCCATCACTAGGAAAGTGAGGTCACCCTTCTTTGATTAAATCATCAAACATAACATAGTACCATTTACATGTCCTCAAAGTTTTATTACAACACAATTAATAGCCAAGATTTTAGCTATTTACAAGGTCTTCTAACTATATACCAGATAGTTTGATGTGTACATGGCATGAACTACCTTATAAAATAGAGCTGCCTCTTTTTATTTTCTAAATATTATAATCTATCTATATTAGTGAACTGGAGCTGTGGATCAGATGATAAGATATGCATAACTGTGTGCACTGAGTGATTGGAATGCCACTTGTTATCTTTTTTCTGGAAATGTCTATATAAGAAAATAAAAGGTACTTTATAGAAATATGAAAAACATAGCAGCCTGATACTGTTCATTCTTACCCTTTTTGGGAATTTGAATAAGTAATTTATTCTCCCTTAACCTCAAGTTCTCTATTTAAAAAAGTGACCTTGGACTAGATCCTGTTGCAGATACTGTGGTCAAATGATTTTATGCCCAGGGATTCCAGCCGTTGGCTGTGAATCAAAATCAGTTGAGGAAATTCTGATTCAGCAAGTTCGGGGTTGAACTCTGGCATATGTACAGTTGACCCTTGAACAACTTTGGGGTTAAGGGTGTGGACCCTCACACAGTCGAAAATTCAAGTATGACTTTACAATCGGCCTTCCGTATCTATGGTTGAACATCTTCATATTCAGTCAACCCCAGACTGAGTAGTACTGTAGATTAAGTGAACCCACCCGGTTCAAGTCCGTGTGGTTCAAGGATCAACTGTACTTTTAAGAAGTGCCACAAGTGATTCTGATACTCAGCCAGGATATGGAATATTGATTCTATGCTATTTGATGCAAAGAACAAAATGGGAATCTCTCAGTCTATATATTGATTATAACTTATCTAAATATCATACCTTACTAAGAAAAAATATCATTGGGTGTAGCAATGGTAAAATAGCTGCAGTGTATTTCATTATAAGAGAAGATGGTTACAGTGTTACTGGTAGAAAAATGATCAGAATAGTGTATTAGTTAGGGTTCTCCAGAGAAACAGACCTAATAGGATATTTATATTATATTGTATTGGATTGGATATATAATAGGTTATTGTATTTTATATAATAGGGTAAGCTATCGTATTGCGGTTGACCCTTGGACAATATGGGTTTGAACTGTGTGGGTCCACTTATCCACGGATGTTTTTCAGTAAATACTGCAGTGTTACACGATTCGTGGTTGGTTGAATCTGCGGACGCAGAACCGGATTATGCAGTTTTTAACTGCACTCTAACCCCCATGTTGTCCAAGGATCAAATGTATATATGTGGGGAGGGGAGATTTCTTTTAAGGAATTGTCTATTGGCTTTGGTTTATGTGATTTTGGGGCTTGGCAAGTCAGAAATCTGCAGGGTAGGTCAGCAGGTTGGAAATTAAGGTAAACGTTCATGTTGCAGTCTTGAGTCCCAAAGCTAGAAACTCAGACAGAGTTTCTCTATTGCAGTCTGGAGGCATAGTTCTTTATTCATGGGAGGACTTCAGTCTTCATTCTGAAGGCCTTCAACTGATTGGATGACGTCCAGCACACTATGGAGGAATCATCTGCTTTTCTCAAAGTCTACTGATTTACAAGTTAATCACATCTAAAATACACCTTGACAGCAGCTTCTAGACCAAAGAACCAGGCACCATAGACTAAGTTTACATGTAAAATTAACCATCATAAATGGTAAACATGAGTGAGGGCTAGCTGATGCAGGCAGAAGAATGCCGAAGTGGGTTCATTCAGAGGGAATGTGATTGGGTGTCAGAGGAGGGCTGGCATATGCTGTGTGGGTGGAGGAGGCAGCAAGGTTGTGGACTACTTGAATCTGTTGGGGCTCAAAACTGGTGCCCTGAGCCAGCATGAATTCTACCACAGTAAATGTGGTAGGCAACTGAGGGTGGGCAGAGACACACAGGATGTCATACTTGAGACCAATTAGGCTTCATTTAACCAGTGAGTTTCATCACGTTGATTTTCATAGTTTATTCTCATTCCCTTGTTCATCTGTTCATTATAGAACACTCCAGTCAGAGCCTTTCAACTTGCTTGAGCATTTGTTTATTAGCTTAGTGGTGTTGGTTTTGGTTGTCAGTACAGCACTCTTCATTTTTGGAGTAGTATCACTTCATACTAAGGCAGTTGTTGCCTATTGATTGAACAGGCCCGTTGTAATTTCTCTGCACTCCATAGCAATATCACTTTTCTTCAACCCAGGAAGGGTTGATTGAATAAGCAAGTTGCTTCCACTTTTAGTCTTTGAGCTGCCACTTGGATACTTAGCATACTTTGAATCCACTTGCCAAACTATCATGACCCTGTTATCCTGTGTGCCCACCAGTTATATACATATTATCTTTCCTTACTATCTTGCATATGCTGAATTTTGACTTTCTTCAAATTTGGTTACCTTGGATAATACCATTACTACTTTGGTTTTTAAAGCCTTTAAAAGTCTTTTGGGACTATAAAAGGCACAAGGCTCTAGAAATGGAATCCTCAGATTTTGGTGTGCATAAGATTCACCTATAGCTATATGAAATGCAGGTTCTTGGCTCCATTTCTAGAAAATTCTGATACAATTTATATGGAGAGAGGGGGTTTTGCAAATCTGCACTTTACAGGAGCTACAGTTTCTACTATGCTTAATAGCTATTCTGTGTTGATTCATCATAATGCAATGCAACTATGCACTTAAACAAAAACTAAACCTTCTTTTGAGAATATTAGATTCATCAAACAGTTGCAGAAATAGTACAGAGAGTTCTCATATACTCTTCACGCATCTTACTCTAATGTTACTATTTTACGTAGTACATATGTTAAAACTAAAAAGACAGCGGTGCATTACTTTTAGCTAAACTCCAGACTTTATTCAGATTTATCGATTTTTTTTTTACAGTTATGTCTTTTTTCTGTTCTCGGACCTAATCAAGTATATCACATTGAATTTAGTTATCATCTCTCTTCTATGGTCTCTGACAGGTTCCCAGCCTTTCCTTGTTTCCCATGACCTTTATAATTTTGAGAAGTACTGGCCAGCCTTTTGTAGAATGGCCCTGAATTTGGCTTTGTTTGCTGTTTTTCTCATGATTAGACAGACCAGGGTTTTGGGGGTTTTGGGGAAGATTACCATAGAGGTGAAATGTCTTTCTCATCACCTTGTGTCAGTAATGACTTACTGGTGATGTTAACCTTGATCACTTGGTTAAGGTGAGGTCTGCCAGATTTCTTCACTGTGAAGTTACTATTGTTCCCTTTCCATAATCTATTTTTTGGAATCCAGCCAATACTCCGAAGAGGGAGCTTAAGCCCCATCTCCTGGAGGGAAGAGTATTTACATATGTTATTTGAAATTCTTTGTAAGAAAGATTTGTACCTTTTTCCCCATTTATCTATGTATTCAGTTATTTCTATCAGTATGGACTCATGAATATTTATTTTATATTTCTCTATAACTTTAAAGTTTAATTAATTTTATGACTCAAATTGTTCCAGCTTAGGCCATCAGGTGCTCCTTCAGTTGGGTTCTTGTGTCCCTTTGATCTGCCTCTATCCTTTTGATTTTTGAGTGCCGCCTTATTTCCTGTCCCTACATAATGCTCCAGGCTCATCTTGTGTTTTCATTGCCCCAGGCCTAGAATTAGTCATTTCTCCAAGGATGTCTGGTTTTTGTTATTTTGGAGAACCATGTTTAGAAACTAAGGCCTGGATGCTAGATGTGTTTGTTGCTACTTGGTGTCATTGTTTCTAGTCTGTCCGCAGAGTTATGGAATATATGCATGTATATTAACCAATGTATACACATATCTATAATCCTTTCTATAGGTGTCTATCTCTATACCTATTAAACTAAACGTGAGTTCATACTAATGTCTGACTCTAATCCAGTATCACATGGTTCATTCTAGCTTTTGCCTCTTGCTTATTTGTAACTTCTGTTACTAATAGTGAGAAACCTGACTCAAATTATTTACCATTTATTTACTTATTTGTTCTACACTAGTGTAAATGTGTTTTCATATTTCTTAACTGTATTCCTGTGAGAAACAAACTTACCAACTAAAATGGTGTTTATGTACAGTTATTTTTGCACCTAGTCTTAGATTTACCAATCAGAACATCATTTTCCAAAGTCACTTATGTCAGTTCCTTTTTCTCCACCCCCTTCAGTGCCGTTTTATCATATATTGGGAATACAGTTAAATTTATTTGTCCCAGTATGCATTACATCCAGGATACTCTGATTAAAAATTGCATACATTAAAGTTCACCCTTTGATGTACTATTCTACGTGTTTTGACAGATGCGTAGTCATGTATCTTATGCCTAGTACCATACAGTACAGTTTCATCAACCTAAAATATTCTCTGTGAGTGGCCTTTGTAGTCACTCACTCCCAACCTCTGACAAATGCTGATTTGTCTTCCATCCCTATAATTTGTCTTTTCCAGAATGTTGAATAAACGGCATCATACAATATGTAGACTTTTGAATTTGGCCTCTTTGACTTAGCAACATGCATTTAGGATTCATCCATGTTGTTCTGTGAATCTATAGTTTCTTCCCTTTCATCCCCTGAAGTATCCATCATCTCGAATACCAAGTTTGTTTATCCATTCACCTGTTGAAGGATAATATGATATGATTATTTCCCGTTTGGGACAATTATAAAAAAAGCTGCTATAACCATTTGGGTATAGGCCTTTGTGTGAATATAGGTTTTCAATTAGCTGGGGAATATGATTGCCTGATCCTATTGTAAAACTATGCTTAGCTCTGTAGGAAACTGTCAAACTGTCTTCCCAAATAACTGTATCATTTTATATTCTCACTAGCAATGAATGTATGTTCTTGTTGCACTTCAACAGCATTTGGTATTGTCAGTTATTGGATTTTAGCTCTTCTAATAGGTGTGTAGTTATATCTCATTGTGGTTTTATTTGTATCTCCCTAATGACATATGATGTTGAGCATCTTTTCATATGCTTATTTGCCATCTGTATATCTTCTTTGGTAAAAATATGTGTATATGTATTTTTCTTTCTTTTGTTCTTATAGATTGTGTGTGTGTGTGTGTGTGTGTGTGTATACACACATATATAAAGTTAGGTTGCTTGTTTCCTCATTGTTGAGTTTTAAGAGTGCTTTATATATCCTAGATATGAGTCCTTTATACAATATATTCTTTTGGAAAGTAAAAAAAATGAAATGGATACAAGGTACAAATAAAAGTTTTAATCAACAGTCATATGAAAAATTTTGAAGCTGCCCAGTTGAACTTTAGGATATTTTAGAGAAGTGAATACTCATTAGCTTGCTAGTTACAGTATTATTAAAGGGAATGGTTGAAACATTGGCTCTTATATAAGTTCCTCAGAATTTTTCTAAGTAAGGAAGCTAAAATTATACCCTTATGAAAATTCTCTTACTATATAAATAAACATGAAATCTACTAAATGTCTTGAGACTTTAAAGCATATTCCTATAAATAAATGAAAATATTTGTGAGATATAAGAAGATCTCTATGACTTTTGCTTCCCCTTTATGCGTTGAATATAGTTTACTTCTGTTTTCTAATTCTAATTATACTGTATGAAATAGCAATATTATACTGGATGCTTATTCTGAGACAGATAACATGCAAAACCATGTTACATAAATTATATTGATTTACAAATAACCCATTTGTTTGATTTCATACGAAATTTAGAAAGAATCTATATTGTGTCCAGTTTACAGAGGAAGAGCCAGAGGCAAAAGAGGCATTTATCATTCCTCATTCACAAGGAGAAACTAAGGCATACTTGTTAGTTAGGTAGAAAACATCATTCAGCTACATCTAACAAAGGAAATGATAAATATTCCCTTGACAAGTTAATAAACATGTTTAGAACAATTAATTCTGTCATGAAAAATACTGTGATAAAAGAATAATCCAAGATGAATCAAATCTTTAGAAAACAGCTTTTTCATGGGCATTGTTGTAAGCACCATGAAAGAGATAAAAATCTAACTGTTATTATTCATGGAAAAATCAAGGATTGCAATTGGATCTATAGAGTAACAAATATAAATCTGTGATGTTAATCACCTACTGCTTAAGAGGTAAATGTCTCAGTTTCCAAAGTCTTGTGTATTTATTTATTTATTTTCTTTATTTTTAAAAATGTATTTATTTACTAATTTATTTTTGGCTATGTCGGGTCTTTGTTGCTGCATGCGGGTTTTCTCTAGTTGCAGCCATAATGTATTTATTTTTATTTCTTTGGAGATTTATTTTCTTCTTACAGATCATATGGTATCACCACTGTTTAAAATTCTCATATTATTCTTTCATTTAAAAATTATTTTGCTAAAGTACTTAAAATTTTTATACAATATTAAAGGTTACTTTCCATTTACGGTTATTACAAAATATTGGCTATATTCCCCGTATTGTACAATATATCCTTGAGCCTGTCTTACACCCAAGAGTTTGTACCTCCCACTCCCCCACCCCTATATTCCCCTTTCCCCTCATGTCTGGTAACCACTAGTTTGTTTTCTATATATGTGGGTCTGCTTGTTTCGTGTTATGTTAATTAGTTTGCTGTATTTTTAGATGATACATATAAGCAATATCATACAGTATTTATCTTTCTGTCTGATTTATTTCACTTAGCATAATGCCCTCCAAGTCCATCCGTGTTGCTGGAAATGGCAAAATGTCATTCTTTTTTATGGCTGAGTAGTATTCCATTATATATATATTTGTATATATATATATTGTGTATATATATATATATATATATATATATATATATATATATATCACACCTTCTTCATCCATTTATCTGTTGATGGACACTTAGGTTGCTTCCATACCTTGGCATTGTAAATAACACTGCTTTGAATATTGGGATGCATGTATCTTTTTGAATTAGTGTTTGTTTGTTTGTTTGGTATATACCCAGGAGTGGAATTGCTGGGTCACATGGTATCTCTGCCATTCGATTTTTGAGAAAACTCCACTGTGTTTTCCACACCGATTTACTTTCTCAACAACAGTGTACAAGGGTTCTCTTTTCTGCACATCCTCACCAACATTTGTTATTTGTTGACTTTTTGATGATAGCCATTCTGACAGGTGTGGAGTGATATCTCACTGTGGTTTTTATTGGATGGGCCAAAAGGTTCGTTCAGTTTTTTCTGTAAGATGGCTCTAGTAGCACTTAGTTGTCTTTAACTTTCTTCAAAACAGTTTTGTTAGATTGTATGTGACAGCTGTCATATCAGCATGCATATAAAGAAAGACTTATAAAAATTGGTAAATTTTTGTGTAGCCATTTTAATATTGAAGATGGAAGAAAACAACATTTTTGGCATATTATGCTTTATTATTTCAAGAAAGGTAAAAACGCAACTGAAATGCACAAAAAGATTTGTGCAATGTATGGAGAAGGTGCAGTGACTGATTGAACATGTCAGAAGTGGTTTGCGAAGTTTCGTGCTGGAGATTTCTCGCTGGATGATGCTCCATGGTCAGGTAGATCAGTTGAAGTTGATAGCAATCAAATCGAAACAGTAATTGAGAACAATCAACATTATACCACGTGGGAGATAGCCAACATACTCAAAATATCCAAATCAAGCACTGAAAATCATTTGCACCAACTTGGTTATGTGACTCACTTTGATGTTTGGGTTCCATATAAGTTAAGTGCAAAAAATCTTCTTGACCATATTTCCACCTGCGATTCTCTACTGAAACGTAATGAAAACGTTGCATTTTCAAAACACATTGTGATGGGTGATGAAAAGTGGATACTGTACAACAATGTGGAATGGAAGAGATCATGGGACAAGCGAAATGAACCACCACCAGCCACACCAAAGGCTGGTCTTCATCCAAAGAAGGTGATGTTGTGTATATGGTGGGATTGAAAGGGAGTCCTCTATTATGAGCTCCTTCCAGAAAACCAAAGGATTAATTCCAACAAGTAGCACTCCCAATTAGACCAACTGAAAGTGGCAGTCAACAAAAGCATCCAGAATTAGTCAACAGAAAATGCATTAATCTTCCACCAGGATAACACAAGACCACATGTTTCTTTGATGACCAGGCAAAAACTGTTACAGCTGGGCTGGGAAGTTGTGATTCATCTGCCCTATTCACCAGACATTGCACCTTTGGATTTCCGTTTATTTTGGTCTTTACAAAGTTCTCTTAATGGAAAAACTTTCAATTCCCCGGAAGACTGTAAAAGGCACCTGGAACAGTTCTTTGCTCAAAAAGATAAAATGTTATGGGAAGATGGAATCATGAATTTGCCTGAAAAATGGCAGAAGGTAGTGGAACAAATGGGTGAATATGTTGTTCAATAAAGTTCTTGGTGAAAATGAAAGATGTCTTTTATTTTTCCTTAATAACTGAAGGCACTTTTTGGCCCACCCAATATTTGCATTTCCCTGATGATTACTGATGTTAGGCATCTTTTTATATGCCTATTGGCTATCTGCATTTCTTCTTTGGAAAAATGTCTATTCAGTTCTGCCCATTTTTTAATTGGGTTGTTTGTTTTTGATGTTGAGTTTTATAAGCTGTTTATACATGTTGGATATGAACCCTATATTGGTCATATCATTTGCAAATATTTTCTCCCATTCAATAGGTTGTCTTTTCATTTTGTGGATGGTTTCCTCTGCTGTGCAAAAGCTTTTAAGTTTAATTAGGTCCCATTTGTTTATTTTTGCTTATATTTTCTTTACTTTAGGAGAGGAATCCGAAAAATAGAGCAGAAATAAATGAAATACAGTCAAAAAAAAATCAATGAAACTAAAAGCTGGTTCTTTGAAAAGATAAACAAAATTGATAAATCTTTAGCCAGACTCATATCAAGAAAAAAAGAGAGAGGGCCCGAATCAATAAAATCAAAAATGAAAAAGAACTTACAACGGACACCACAGAAATACAAAGGATCCTAAGAGACTACTATGAGCAACTCTATGCCACTAAAATGGACAACCTAGAAAAAAATGTACAAATTCTTAGAAAGGTGCAATCTCTGAAGACTGAACCTGGAAGAAATAGAAAATATGAACAGACTGATTACCAGTACTGAAATTGAATCAGTTATTTAAAAACTTCCAACAAACAAAAGTCTAGGACCAGATGGCTTCACAGGTGAATTCTACCAAACATTTAGAGAAGAGTTAACACGGATCCTTCTGAAACTAATCCAAAAAATTGCAGAGGAAGTACCACTTCCAAACTCATTCTTTGAGGCCACCGTCACCGTGATACCAAAACCAGACAAAGATACTACAAAAAATGAAAATTACCAGCCAATATCACTGATGAACATAGATGCAAAAAGTCTCAACAAAATACTAGCAAACTGAATCCAACAATACATTAAAAGGATGATACACCATGATCAAGTGGGATTTATCTCAGGGATGCCAGGATTTTTCAGTATCCCAAATCAGTCTGACACACCACATTAACAAATTGAACAATAAAAGCCATATGATCATCTCAATTGATGCAGAAAAAGCTTTTGATAAAATTCAACATCATTTATGATAAAAACTCTCCAGAAAGTGGGTATAGAGGGAACCTACCTCAACATAATAAGGGCCATATATGATAAGCCCACAGATAACATCATACTCAACAGTGAAAAGCTGAAAGCATTCCCTCTAAGATGGGAAACAAGACAAGGATGCCCATGCTTGCCACTTTCATTCAACGTAGTTTTGGAAGTCCTAGCCATGGTAATCAGAGAAGAAAAAAAAAAAAAGGAATCCAAATTGGAAAGGAAGAAGTAAAAACTGTCACTGTTTGCAGATGACATGATACTATACATAGGAAATCCTAAAGGTGTCACCAGAAAACCACTAGAGCTCATCAGTGAACTTGGTAAAGTTGCAGGGTACAAAATTAATATGCAGAAATCTGTTGCATTTCTATATGCTAACAATGAAATGTCAGAAAGGGAAATTATGGAAACAATTCCATTTACCATTGCATCAAGGAGAATAAAATACCTAGGAATAAACCTACCTGAAGAGGCAAAGACCTGTACTCCAAAAACTATAAGACATTGATGAAAGGAATTGAAGATGACAGAAACAGATGGAAAGATATATCGTGTTCTTGGACTGGAAGAATCAATATTGTTAAAATGACCATACTACCCAAGGCAATCTGCAGATTCAGTGCAATCCCTATGAAATTACAAATGGCATTTTTTCACAGAACTAGAGCAAATAATTTTAAAATTTGTATGGAAACACAAAAGATCCTGAATAGCCAAAACAATTTTGAGAAAGAAGAACAGAGCTGGAAGAGTCATGCTTCCTGTTTTCACACTATACTACAAAGCTACAGTAATCAAAACAGTATGGTACTGGCACAGAAACACACATAGATCAGTGGAACAGGATAGAGAACCCAGAAATAAACCCACATACAGTCAATTAATCTGTGACAAAGGAGGCAAGAATATATAGTGGAGAAAAGACAGTCTCTTCAATAAGAGGTGCTGAAAAACTGGATAGCTACATGTACAAGAAAGAAATTAGAATGTTCTCTAACACCATGTACAAAACTAAGCTCAAAATGGATTAAAGACCTTAGTTTAAGAGTGGACACTATACAACTTCCTAGAGGAAACCATAGGCAGAACACTCTGACATAACTTGAAGCAATAGTTTTTTGTAAAAATACTTTTAATAGAATTTTAAAAATATGAACATGTGGTGGGAAAATTTTCTTCGCATTTGCATTTTTTTTCTTTTTTCACAGAATTGGTTATCTGACTGGGTATAAACTATTGGTATAAAATAGTTTTTATCAGGCATTATTCTGTTGACGTCTAGTATCCAGCAGTTCTGGTAAAGGGTTAGATGTACATCTGATTCCTTAGTAGGTCCCTTGTTTTTCTGCTCTGACATCTTTTTAGAAAGCCTTATACTTAAGTTTCTGAAATTTCATCAGCGTATGTTTCGCTATGAATCTTTTTTTAACACTTTGAACTCTGTACATTACTCTGTGGACCTATTTCAGTCTGAAAACTCAGATATTTGTTCAGCTAAGGGATATTATTTTATTAATGTCTCTGATGATTTCTTCTCTGTTTCTTATGTTAACTGATTTTAGAACTTCTGCTAGTTTTGTGTTGGACTTAATCACCATATTTCTTAATTATCCCTCATATATTTAATCACTGTAACTTTTATTTAACATTCTGTAGTATTTCCTCAATTTTATTTCCCTTTTGCCTGATTCATTGCATTATTCAGTTCATATACTGAAGATTTAAATTCCAGAAATAGTATTTTAGTTATTTATTTATAATATATAAATGTAATATTGTGTTAATTTTTATAACTTGCTTAATCTGAATTGTAAACACAGATAATATTCTCTTATCTGGTGTATTTCCAAAGGATGTTCCACTTGATATTTGAGAGTTTAATAGGTATTACTTGAAAAAAAAATCTTTTCTAAAGTCAAATGAGTTTAGGAAACACTGCGCTTAACAAATATTAAATTTATTTCTTGAATCCGTTATTGTAAATGGCATTTAACGAACTCATGGGCATTGGGAAACTCTAAGAAGTGATTTTATAGGGCGAATTTTTCAGATTTATTTTACTAAAATATTTATAAATTAAAGAACATATTAAGGCACAGGGCAGTTTAAGAAATGGAACCATGTCACTTTAGAATATACAGCATTGGAAATACATTTTTTACAATCAAATTTTGTTAAATTTAATCTGGTATATTATTGGAAATTTCTAATATCTTTGTATTAAATAAATAAATTAAGAAGTACTTTATGAAGATAGGAGCAAGGGAATATCATTTTTTCCTCCATGCCCATTTCATTTCCTCCTCCAGGATTTTGAAACTAATTTATCACATCTTTATTTTGGTGACAGGTTAAAGTTTGGTTGTCTTTTTCTAGATGATAGTAATTATATTAAATGAAGGGAATTAAAGTACTACAGGAAGGCTTGACTAAGTTTACTTTAGCTTTCCTCCTTATCACTATTAGGAAAACAGTATTCAATCAAGATCTGTCGGTTTGGAGACTAACTGTTGACAGGGTCTAAAAAAACACTGTGTTAAGATTATTTCTGGTATAAAATTTATTATAATCAGATCAACAGTGGGCCACAGAAATAGCTTTTTAAAAGTAAAACCAATCAGTCAACATATGTATTGACTGCCTATATATTTGTAATAAGAAGAGCTGTATTGTATATTGACTGTTTTGTTGCCAAATTACAGGAAAAACCACAGTTGTTTACAGCAGTGACTTTTTTACCCAGCAGGATGGACAAAACATTCTCAGAAATGTTATACATATTTTCAATGTAGTCAATTTTGTGGTTGCAACTGTATTTATTTTGATTGATTTAACTCATGGTTAAGTGTTTGCAAGGCCCTTTGTATGTAAGTCTGTGGTGCATTATTGTGCATTATTGAACTAGAGTTCATTAGGTAATGGAGTTTTATGAACTTTATTAACTTTTTCATTTTCTTACCCAGGAGTAAATAAATAAGGTTCTTGCTCTAAATAATAATTTCATAACTATTGGTAAGATGACTTTAATTTTAAAAAGGCTAGCAAAAATAAATGAATGAAAAGCTTGTTGCTGTGTTCTGTCATCATCATCTTGCAGAACACAACTTTCATATTCACATTAAAAAGACATATTGCTCAAGTTGATCATTAACTGGGAAAATGAGCCATAGGGTATACACTATGCTAAAGAACAGTGAAGTGAGAAAAATTCCCAAGACATTTGCCTCTTGAAAACAGCCTATAAGTAAAACCTTTTAAGCACCATGCTGTCATTTGATAAACTGTTACACTGAAAAGGTAAAAGTCAATACCCAAATTTGAGATGTCACCACACACATATACTGTGTGACTTCACTTGTCTGTAAATTGAAGTCCTCTTTTTAATTTTAGTTATAATAGTCAATATTCTGGTAGTTAGCAGAAAGTTAACAATAATAGCTTAATGATACAATAGCAGCCCTGGGAATTGAGATAATTCATGATCTATATATATTCTCAGTGTACTGCTCCTTCATTTAAGATATATAGGTACAAAATGAATGCAATAAGCAGTCTTTATTTCTTTCGCAGGTATGAAAGACTTGGGCTTCTGTGTCAAAAAGTCCTCAGTTGAAAGCTTGTTCCAAGCTATGTGAACTTGCATATAGTGATTTAGTCATCAGAAGAATGGGGCTAATAATACCATATATTATAAGTATTAAGTTAGATGATTCATTTAAAATGATGCTAATGTTACACTTAGCTCATTGGCTTCAATGAATATGTGGTAGCAATTATTTTTAAAAGACTGACCTTGATAAAGTAGTCTATTCATTATGAAAAAACTCAAGTTCATTTTTAAACTTTAGGTTCTTCTGCTGTGAGTTTGGAAGGCTAACATAATACCTTTCCCCCCTTTTTTCTTTTTTTTTCTTTTCCAGCTGGTCCCTGAAATCTCATTTATATTTTTTCTTGTAGAAGTGTTAGTAGGTAGCACATTTCCAGCATGTGAGTAGCTTTTGGAATCAATAAATCCTGAAGATTAGTTTGAGACAGAGGAACTAAACTTCAAAAAGTAGCTTATCAAGGGCTACATTTATATGGCCTTTAGACATTTCTTATATTATTGTCCTGAATTTTTATTTAATTTCAAGAGTAACTGTCTTGTCTCTCTAAAAACAGCAGAAAAGGAACCTTAGATATTGTCTGTGTTTCCATTACAGATGTTTCTCTCCCAGAGGCTCAATAATAATGGTGTAATAAGTAGTAGATCTTATGGAGTTTTTTAGTCCACTGAATACAGATCCACTAAATATTGGTACTGATGCACTGTACTGTACTGTGAAAATTTTGAAGGTTCATCATGCTAAATTTGCTTTTTAAAAAAATTAGAGGAAAGATTGCAAACATACAATATATAGTAGATTTCAGTGGTTTTTATTTTTTATTTATTTTTAAAAATAAATTTATTTATTTATTTTATTTGTGGCCACATTGGGTCTTTGTTGCTGCGCGTGGGCTTTCTCTAATTGTGGCAAGCAGAGGCTACTCTTTGTTGTGTTGTGTGGGCTTCTTATTGTGGTGGTTTCTCTTGTTGCAGAGCATGGACTCTAGGCTTGCAGGTTTCAGTAGCTGTGGTGCATGGGCTCAGTAGTTGTGGCTCACGGGCTCTAGAGCGCAGGCTCAGTAGTTGTGGTGCACAGGCTTACTTTCTCTGCGGTATGTGGGATGTTCCTGGACCAGGGCTCGAAACCGTGTCCCCTGTATTGGCAGGCAGTTTCTTTTTTTTTTAATTTTTGAATTTTATTTTTTTATGCAGCAGGTTCTTATTAGTCATCCATTTTATACACATCAGTGTATATATGTCAATCCCAATCGCCCAATTTATCACACCCCCACCCCCACCCCCCTGCAGCTTTCCCCCCTTGGTGTCCATACGTTGTTCTCTACATCTGGTCTCAACTTCTGCCCTGCAACCCGGTTCATCTGTACCATTTTTCTAGGTTCCACATACGCGTGTATGACAGTCTCTAGGTCCATCCACGTCTCAACAAATGACCCAATTTCGTTCCTTTTTATGGCTGAGTAATATTCCATTGTATGTATTACCATGTCTTCTTTATTCATTTGTAAGTCGATGGCCATTTAGGTTGCTTCCATGACCTGGCTGTTGTAAATAGTGTTGCAGTGAACATTGGGGTGCATGTGTCTTTTTGAATTATGGTTTTCTCTGGGTATATGCCCAGTAGTGGGATTGCTGGATCATATGGTAATTTTATTTTTAGTTTTTTAAGGAACCTCCATACTGTTCTCCATACTGGCTGTATCCATTTACATTCCCACCAACAGTGCAAGAGGGTTTCCTTTTCTCCACACCCTCTCCAGCATTTGTTGTTTGTAGATTTTCTTATGATGTCCATTCTAACTGGTGTGAGGTGATACCTCACTGTAGTTTTGATTTACATTTCTCTAATAATTAGTGATGTTGAGCAGCTTTTCATGTGCTTCTTGGCCATCTGTATGTCTTCTTTGGAGAAATGTCTATTTAGGTCTTCTGCCCATTTTTGGATTGGGTTGTTTGTTTCCTTAATATTGAGCTGCATGAGCTGTTTGTATATTTTGGAGATTAATCCTTTGTCCGTTGATCTGTTTGCAAATATTTTCTCCCATTCTGAGGGTTGTCTTTCATCTCGTTTATGGTTTCCTTTGCTGTGCAAAAGCTTTGAGGTTTCATTCGGTCCCATTTGTTTCTTTTTGGTTTTATTTCCATTACTCTAGGAGGTGGATCAAAAAAGATCTTGCTGTGGTATCTATCAAAGAGTGTTCTTCCTAGGTTTTCCTCTAAGAGTTTAATAGTGTCCAGTCTTACATTTAGGTCACTAATCCATTATGAGATTACTTTTGTGTACGGTGTTAGGGAGTGTTCGAATTTCATTCTTTTACATGTAGCTGTCCAATTTTCCCAGCACCACTTATTGAAGAGACTGTCTTTTCTCCATTGTATATCGTTGCCTCCTTTGTCATAGATTATTTGACTATAGGTTAGTGGGTTTATCTCTGGGCTTTCTATCTTGTTCCATTGATCTATGTTTCTGTTTTTGTGCCAGTACCATATTGTCTTGATTACTGTAGCTTTGTCGTATAGTCTGAAGTCAGGGAGTCTGATTCTTCCATCTCCGTTTTTTTTTCCCTCAAGACTGCTTTGGCTATTCGGGGTCTATTGTGTCTCCATACAAGTATTAAGATATTTTGTTCTAGTTCCATAAATAATGCCATTGGTAATTTGATAGGGATTGCATTGAATCTGTAGATTGCTTTGGGTAGTAGAGTCATTTTCACAATATTGATTCTTCCAACCCAGGAACATGGTATATGTCTCCATCTGTTGGTATCATCTTTAATTTCTTTCATTAGTGTCTTACAGTTTTCTGCATACAGGTCTTTTGTCTCCCTAGGTAGGTTTATTTCTAGGTGTTTTATTCTTTTTGTTGTAGTGATAAATGGGAGTGTTTCCTTAATTTCTCTTTCAGATTTTTCATCATTAGTGTATAGGAATGCAAGAGATTTCTGTGCATTAATTTTGTATCCTGCTACTTTCCAAATTCATTGATTAGCTCTAGTACTTTTCTGTTGGCATCTTTAGGATTCTCTATGTATATATCATGTCATCTGCAAACAGTAACAGTTTTACTTCTTCTTTTTCAATTTGTATTCCTTTTATTTCTTTTTCTTCTCTGATTGCCATGGCTAGGACTTCCAAAACTATGTTGAATAATAGTGGTGAGAGTGGACATCCTTTTCTTGTTCCTGATCTTAGAGGAAATGCTTTCAGTTTTTCACCATTGAGAATGATGTTTGCTGTGTGTTTGTCATATATGGCCTTTATTATGTTGAGGTAGGTTCCCTCTATGCCCCCTTTCTGGAGAGTTTTTATCATAAATGGGTGTTGAATTTTGTCAAAAGCTTTTTCTGCATCTATTGAGATGATCATATGGTTTTTCTTCTTCAATTTGTTAATATGGTGTATCACATTGATTGATTTGCATATATTGAGGAAACCTTTCATCCCTGGAATAAATCCCACTTGATCGTGGTGTATGATCCTTTTAATGTGTTGTTGGATTATGTTTACTAGTATTTTTCTGAGTATTTTTGCACCTATGTTCATCAGTGATATTGGTCTGTAATTTTCCTGTTTTTGTAGTATGTTTGTCTGGTTTTGGTACCAGGGTGATGGTGGCCTCATAGAATGAGTTTGGGAATGTTCCTTCCTCTGCAATTTTTTGGAGGACTTTGAGAAGGATGGGTGTTAGCTCTTCTGTAAATGTTTGATAGAATTCACATGTGAAGCCATCTGGTCCTGGACTTTTGCTTGTTGGAAGATTTTTAATCACAGTTTCAATTTCATTACTTGTGATTGGTCTGTTCATATTTTCTATTTCTTTCTGGTTCAGTCTTGGAAGGTTATACCTTTCTAAGAATTTGTCCATTTCTTCTAGGTTGTCCATTTTATTGGCATAGAGTTGCTTGTAGTAGTCTCAGGCTGCTTTGTATTTCTGCAGTGTCTGTTGTTACTTCTCCTTTTTCATTTCTAATTGTATTGATTTGAGTCCTCTCCCTCTTTTTCTTGATGAGTGTGGCTACTGGTTTATCAATTTTGTTTATCTTCTCAAAGAACTAGCTTTTAGTTTTATTGATCTTTGCTATTGTTTTCTTTGTTTCTATTTCATTTATTTCTCCTCTGATCTTTATGATTTCTTTCCTTCTGCTAACTTTGGGTTTTGTTTGTTCTTCTTTCTCTAGTTCCTTTAGGCGTAAGGTTAGATTGTTTATTTGAGATTTTTCTTGTTTCTTGAGGTAGGCTTGTATAGCTATAAAGTTCCCTCTTAGAACTGCTTTTGCTGCATCCCATTGGTTTTGGATCGTCTCGTTTTCATTGTCATTTGTCTCTAGGTATTTTTTGATTTCCTCTTTGACTTCTTCAGTGGTCTCTTGGTTATTTAGGAATGTATTGTTTAGCCTCCATGTGTTTATGTTTTTTACGTTTTTTTCCCCTGTAATTCATTTCTAATCTCATAGCACTGTGGTCAGAAAAGATGCTTGATATGGTTTCAAGTTTCTTAAATTTACTGAGGCTTGATTTGTGACCCAGGATGTGATCTATCTTGAAGAATGTTCCATGTGCACTTGAGAAGAAAGTGTAATCTGCTGTTGGAGGGAATGTCCTATAAATATCAATTAAATCTATCTGGTCTATTGTGTCATTTAAAGCTTCTGTTTCCTTATTTATTTTCATTTTGGATGATCTGTCCATTGGTGTAAGTGAGGTGTTAAAGTCTCCCACTATTATTGTGTTACTGTCGATTTCCTCTTTTGTAGCTGTTAGCAGTTGCCTTATGTATTGAGGTGCTTCTGTGTTGGGTGAATATACATTTATAATTGTTATATCTCCTTCTTGGATTGATCCCTTGATCTTTATGTAGTGTCCTTCCTTG